>NC_057794.1:398490243-398602199 GCF_018294505.1 Triticum aestivum | reverse complement strand
GCTGGCGCCTTATAAAGGCTGCCCCGGGCGGAGTCCTGCTCGGGTACGGCCCAGAGTCAGTTCGCGTCTTTTTAATAATAACGCGCAGAAAAACAAATAAAAGAAATACTAAACAGACTCCAAAAATCCCGAAATAAAATTTCCCCGGCTTCTAAAATCAAGCCGCACAGGATGAACATTTATTTGGGCCTAAATGCAATTTTGAAAAATGCACATTTTTCCTAAATTCAAATAAAGTAGCAAATAAAACCAAATAAAATCTTATTTGATTTTTTTATTAAATCCTCAATATTTCTTTATTTTGGGAAAATCATTTTATTCCCTCTCTCATATTTTTGTAATAGAAATTATTGAAGATAAAATTAATAAAATCAAATGATCCTATTTTCAAAATTTGAGACAACTCAAATATGAAAATAACGAAATCCCCAACTCTCTCCGAGGGTCCTTGAGTTGCGAAAAATTTCTATGATCAACCAAACTGCAATAATATGATATGCAATGATGATCTAGTGTATAACATTTCAAATTGAAAATTTGGAATGTTACAGTAATGAACTCATTCTTTATTTATATTGGTTTTAAACCTACTGTATTCCAAATTTTCTATGGTTCATAAACTCTATTACTAGCCATAGATTCGTCAAAATAAGCAAACAACACACGAAAAACAGAATCTGTCAAAAACATAACAGTCTGTAGTAATCTGTAGGTTTCGAATACTTATGGAACACCAAAAATTCTAAAATAAATTGTTGGACGTGAGAAATTTATATATTAATAATCTGCAAAACAAATTAACTAAATATCACTCTCCAGTAAAAAATGGCAGCAAATCTCGTGAGCGCTAAAGTTTCAGTTTTTTACAGCAAGATCGCAAAGACTTTCCCCAAGTCTTCCCTAAGGTTCTAATTGGCACAAACACTAATTAAAAGCATAAAACCACATATAAACAGAGGCTAGATGAATTATTTATTACTAAACAGAATCGAAAAGTAAGAAACAAAATTAAAATTGGGTTGCCTCCCAACAAGCGCTATCGTTTAACGCCCCTAGCTAGGCATAAAAGCAAGGATAGATCTAGGTATTATCATCTTTGGTATGCAATCCATAGGTGGCTCTCATAATAGATTCATAAGGTAATTTAATTTTCTTTCTACGAAACTGTTCCATGCCCTTCCTTAACGGAAATTGGAATCTAATATTCCCTTCTTTCATATCAATAATTGCACCAATCGTTCTAAGGAAAGGTCAACCAAGAATAATCAGACATGTAGGATTGCAATCTATATCAAGAACAATGAAATCTACGGGCACATAATTCCTATTTGCAACAATAAGAACATCATTAATTCTTCCCATGGGTTTCTTAATGCTAGAATCCACAAGATGCAAGTTTAAAGAACAATCATCAAATTCACGGAAACCTAGCAAATCACACAAAGTTTTAGGAATCGTGGAAACACTAGCACCCAGATCACATAAAGCATAGCATTCATGATCTTTAATCTTAATTTTAAAAGTAGGTTCCCACTCATCATGAAGTTTTCTAGGGATAGAAACTTCCAATTCAAGCTTTTCTTCATAAGATTGCATTAAAGCATCAACGATATGTTTAGTAAAATCTTTGTATTGACTATAAGCATGCGGAGAATTTAGCACGGATTACAACAAGGAAATACAATCTATTAAAGAACAATTATCATAATTAAATTCCTTGAAATCCAAGATAGTGAGTTCATTGCTATTTAAAGTTTTGACCTCTTCCATCCCACTTTTATCAATTTTTGCATCAAGATCTAAAAACTCTGAATCATTGGGACGTCTTCTAACTAAAGTTGACTCATCTCTAGTCCCATCATTATCAAGATTCATATTGCAAAACAAAGATTTAATAGGGGACACATCAATAACTTTTAGATCTTCATCATTATTATCATGGTAACTAGAAGAAGACGCTTTCACAAAGCAATCTTTTTTAGCACGCATCCTAGCGGTTCGTTCTTTGCACTCATCAATGGAAATTCTCATAGATTTGAGAGACTCATTGATATCATACTTAGGTGGAATAGATCTAAGTTTCATAGAATCAACATCAAGATAAATTATATCCACGTTCCTAGCCAACTCATCAATCTTAGACAATTTTTCTTCAATCAAAGCATTGAAACTCTTTTGCGAACTAATAAATTCTTTAATATTAGATTCAAAATCAGAGGGCATCTTATTATAATTTCCATAAAAACTGTTGTAGGAATTACCATAATTATTGGAGGAATTGCTAGGAAACGGCATAGGATTGAAATTACCTCTATACGCGTTATTACCAAAATTGTTCCTACCAACAAAATTCGCATCCATAGATTCATTATTATTCTCAATCAAAGTAGACAAATCCATATCATTAGGATCAGAAGAAACACTCTTATTAGCAAACAATTTCATAAGTTCATCCATCTTTCCACTCAAAACATTGATTTCTTCTATAGCATGCACCTTTTTATTAGTAGATCTTTTAGTATGCCATTGAGAATAATTAATGTAGCGAATCGACCTTAGACGGTCAAGTCTCTGTGCTTAAGTGTCATCCCTGGATCGGTATGCTGACACACACAATACTCGAGGATTTATAACAGAGGTAAATCACATGTATAAAGTAACATAAAAATTATTACCTCAATCCAAATAGCGGAAGTAACAACAAGGTTGTGGATTCCCATCAACACCAACGACAAAGTCGAGTGTAGAAATTGTAACCCTAACGTATCACTTACTCGTTGTAAGAATCCTACAACATGAGAGGTTGCAGCCACAAAGGGTCAGTACACTGAATGTACTGGCAAATTCACACCATAGAGCAATGATGAATAATAACTATCACTACATGCATATATGGCTGGTGGAGGCTCTATGGTTATAATGTTTTCTGCAAAAAGCCAATTTTTCCCTATTGCAAAGGAGTATATTTTATTTAACTACAAAGTTGGTTGATAAATATTGAGAAGGTTCCTCCAACTCAATCCCAAAATAATAATCATTAACCCAATCAAATTAATTAAACAAAATGTTGAGATCAACATGATAATTCAAGAACCAGATACTCAAGTTGTCCATAACCGGGGACACGACTAATCATGATTAGTTTGTACACTCTGCAAAGGTGTGCGCACTTTTCCCCACAAGACTCGATCTCCTCCATTGGATTTCTTGCACTACATGGTGTTTGAGAAATGGATAACCGAGACACAGTCTTTCAGAAGCAATAACTCTTTACTCTGGGTGGACAGTCACACCTACTTTCCCGTACATCTGCTAGCCCACCACTGAAAGAGGTCATGCAACATACTCAACTATGCTAGAGCCCATAATAGCTTGTGGCTCCACACGGAAGTTTCTAGCATGAATAATCTTATGATCCCTTTGAGCCTGGGTGGCATTCCATAGGGTCATCACATGGGTCCTCCGGGATCCCCTTGGGCAAGTACTGGGTTCTCCAGGTGCCCGGGCAGACCACTGGGTGCTCGAAGGTGCCCCTACCATTCCACACATATGTGTATTAAAGTAGCCACCTTAAGTTGACCATTAAATAATAACTCTCACATCTGTCATGAATCACTCAACCAATCCACGTCTACGAGCTTAGCAGAGCAGTATGAGCATAACGTAGAAGTAACTCCCAAGGTTTTATGCAGGACAATAGGTTCCTACTTCATCAACTACTTCCCAATACCCACATATTATCAATCCTACTCGTGCAATGTTTGAGGGTTGAAACTAATGCATAAAAACTGGGTAATAAAGGGATATGATCAAAGTGTGAACTTGCCTGTACTATTGATGAAGATGATTCGCACTCATAACTCATGATAGTTCTACTCGTCACACTCCGGTCAATCTATCGTAAGCAAGCAATAGTAACCACACATAAGCAATCACTCAAAAGATTGGAAAGAGTGAAGAAGACAATTCAGAAAACATCAAAACCAAGAAAATAACTCTTGCAACATAAAACAATTTCTAACATTACCAAAATTATGTGAATTATGCCTTATCAGAAAGTTTAGGTCAAGAGCTTTAATTTGCAAAAAGAATCAACTCAAACGGAGTTATAAAACTCAAGTTATGAACAAAAAGAAGTTTGAATTCAAATCTGTTTGAAATCAAATTTTAAATTTTCAAAAACATGTTTAAGTTCTTTTACTGTATAGAGGGGATCATAACAAAGAAGAGGGCGTTGGTTTCTTTGGATTTGGACAAACGAGTAAAAAGTAGTGATCGTTTGAAAATCAGGGACTGAACTGTGAATAAAATATTCACGGATGGATCCCTGGCCGAAAACTAAAATAAAAAGGGAAATTCTATCGAACGAACGTTCGTTACATAACCCAATCTAATGGATTCGTTCACAACAGAACCTAAACTAGTGAACGTCTACTAATTAACCTAACTAAAAAGAAAAAAACGGCTTAAAAATAAAACCGAAGAAAACCAAAAGACAAAACCGGACCGGGGCGGTTTTTACCGGTTAAACGGGCTTCGGCTGGCGGCAGTCAATGGCGAGGCGGGCGGCAGCTCAGGCGAGGCGACGGCAGCGGTGGAAGGCGACGCGAGGAGGCTACGCGGCTTGAGGCAGCGGCAGCGGCAGGTGGCGCGAGCGGCGACGGCGGTGACGCATTGCAGCGGCGGCGGCGCGGCGATCTGCTGCGGGAAGCGGCGAGATGCGGGAGGGGCGGCGGTGCGATCAGAGAGAGAGGCAGGGCCCGGGGCTCTGGATTTATAGGAGGGGAGGGCAGGCGCTGGTGTGGCATGGCGGAGGGGCAAGGTCGGCGCGGGGAGTCCGGGCGCCGTACGACGGCGACGACGCAGTCCAGCGCGTGCAGGCGAGGTAGGCGGCGGCGTCCTGGGCCGGCTGGGCCTTCGGCCCAGTTCGGTCCGTGGGGAAAGGTCTTTTTTTAAATATTTTTCCAGACAAACCAAAATAAATAAAAAATTATATAGGCATATAATATATCAAAATTTAGATACACCAATACACAAAAATTAAACCCTGCTACTGCTCTAATAAAAAATTATATAGGCATAATATATCAAAATATTTTTCCTACAACATGAACATTTTTCTAACGTCAAATTAAGTACACAAAAATTTAGATAAATCAAACACTGCTACTGCTCTAATAAAATCCAATAAAAATCATTTTAAAAATACCAAAATAATTTCAAATTTATTTGTCTCCAATTTTCTATTGTAGGGAATCATTTTACCCTATTTTCCATTTATTTTATTTTTGGAGAAAAATAATTTGAATAAAACCCCAATAGCTCCAAATTGAAAATAATTTCAAAAGGGACTTTAAATTTGATTCTTTTAAACTTCCAACTCATATTTCATATGTTTTGAAGAAGTCATTTTATCTTCTCTAATGAAAATCATTGAGTTGTTTAAAGTTTTTGAATTTGAAATATTTCAATAAGAAATTCAAATCTTTTCAACAACCCTTTTCATTTATTTAAATGGAATAAGTCATGTAATCTTCTCTCTAGGGTTTTGTGATGACATAAATTTGAATTCTTGGAGATCAGAAAGCAAAGTGAAAGTTTTGGGAAAGTCATTTTATTCCCTCTCATTTAACTTTCGAAAAGTTTCGAATTTCACTCAATTTCACACAAGCAATCACACCACAATCAAACAATCAATCAAATCTATTTATTAATATAACATTCCAAAATTTAGAATTTTGGGATGTTACAATTAACCATAATATTATCTAGTAGTTTAGTAGCTTCTCCTAAAGTGATTTCCATAAAAGTACCTCCCGCGGCTGAATCTAAAAGATTTCTAGAAGCAAAGTTCAATCCGGCATAATTTTTTTGTATAATCATCCAAAGATTCAAACCATGTGTAGGGCAATTACGTATCATTAATTTCATCCTCTCCCAAGCTTGTGCAACATGTTCATGATCAAGTTTCTTAAAATTCATAATATCGTTTCTAAGAGTGATGACATTAGTGGAAGGAAAAATACTTAGAGATAAAATAATCTTTGCACTTATTCCATGAATCGATACTATTTTTAGGCAAAGACGAAAACCAAGTTTTAGCGCGATCTCTAAGAGAAAATGGGAATAGCTTTAGTTTAACAATATCATTATCCACATCTTTCTTCTTTTGCATATCGCACAAATCAACAAAGTTGTTTAGATGGGTAGCAACATCTTCACTAGGAAGGCCGGAAAACGGATCTTTCATGAAAAGATTCAGCAAAGCAACATTAATTTCATAAGATTCAGCATCGGTAAGAGGAGCAAGCGGAGTGCTAATAAAATCATTATTCTTGGTATTGTAAAAATCACACAATTTAGTATTATCTTGAGCCATCGTGACAAGCAAGCAATCCAACACACAAGCAAACAAGAAACAAGCAAAAAGAGACGAACTAGAAAAGAGAAGAGGAACGGAAAAAGAGGGAGAATAAAACGGCGAGGATGAAGTGGGGGAGAGGAAAACGAGAGGCAAATGGCAAATAATGTAATGTGAGGGATAAGAGTCTGTGATGGGTACTTGGTATGTCTTGGCTTGTGTGTAGACTCCCCGGCAACGGCGCCAGAAATCCTTCTTGCTACCTCTTGAGCACTGCGTTAGTTTTCCCTTGAAGAGGAAAGGGTGATGTAGCAAAGTAGCGTAAGTATTTCCCTCAGTTTTTGAGAACCAAGGTATCAATCCAGTAGGAGGCCACACGCAAGTCCCTCGTACCTACACAAAGAAATAAGAACCTCGCAACCAACACGATAAAGGGGTTGTCAATCTGTAACGCCCTCGATGCGACCATATCTCCCACGTGTCGAAGCACGACTTAGAGGCATAACCGCATTGAAAGCAATGTCGCAAGTGAGGTAATCTTCGCAAACAACCCATGTAATACAATAAGGGAAAAGATATATAGTTGGCTTACAATCGCCACTTCACACAAATACAAGAATAAAGCATTACACCATCCAGATACAATCAGGGCCCGACTATGGAGCCAAAATAACAGAAGACTACCCCAAATGCTACACATATCCCCGATCGACCCCAACTGGGCTCCACTACTGATCAACTAGAACGAAACAACACAAAGGACAAGATCTTCATTGAGCTCCTCCTTGAGCTCGGTTGCGTCATCTGCACGGTTCAACGGCACCTGCAAGCTGGTTTTGGAAGTAACTGTGAGTCACGGGGACTCAGCAATCTCACACCCTCGCGATCAAGACAATTTAAGCTTATAGGTAAGTTGAAAGGTATGAGGTGGAGCTGCAGCAAGCGACTAGCATGTATGGTGGCTAACATACGCAAATGATCAAGAAGTGATCCTAGAACAACCTACGTCAAACATAACTCCAACACCGTGTTCACTTCCTGAACTCCGCCGAGAAGAGACCATCACGGTTACACACGCGGTTGATGTATTTTAATTAAGGTCAGCTTCAAGTTTTCTACAACCGGACATTAACAAATTCCCATCTGCCCATAACTGCGGGCACGGCTTTCGAAAGTTCAAATCCCTGCAGGGGTGTCCCAACTTAGCCCATCACAAGCTCTCACGGTCAACAAAGGATATTCCTTCTCCCAAGACAATCCGATCAGGCTCGGCATCCAGGTTACAAGACATCCTCGACAATGGTAAAACAAGTCCAGCAACACCGCCCGAATGTGCCGACAAATCCCGATAGGAGCTGCACATATCTCGTTCTCAGGGCACACTCAGATGAGACATCCTACGAGTAAAACCAACCCTCAAGTTGCCCCGGGGTGGCCCCGCAGTCTACTCGGTTGGACCAACACTCAGAGGAGCACTGGCCCAGGGGGGGTTTAAATAAAGATGACCCTTGAGTCTGCAGAACCCAAGGGAAAGAAAAGGCTAGGTGGCGAATGGTAAAACCAATGTTGGGCATTGCTGGAGGAGTTTTATTCAAGGCGAACTGTCAAGGGGTTCCCATTATAACCCAACCGCGTAAGGAATGCAACATCCGGGAACATAACACCGATATGACGGAAACTAGGGCGGCAAGAGTGGAACAAAACACTAGGCAAAAGGCCGAGCCTTCCACCCTTTACCAAGTATATAGGTGCATTAAGATAAACCAGATAATATGGTGATATCCCAACAATAAACAATGTTCCAACAAGGAACAATCTCCAATCTTCACCTGCAACTAGCAACGCTATAAGAGGGGCTGAGCAAAGCGGTAACATAGCCAATCAATGGTTTGCTAGGACATGGTGGGTTAGAGGTTTGACATGGCAATTTGGGAGGCATGATAAGCAAGTGGTAGGCATCGTAGCATATGCATAGCAAAAGAGCGAGCATCTAGCAAGCAAAGATAGAAGTGATTTCGAGGGTATGGTCATCTTGCCTGAAATCCCTCAAGGAATAAGAACGAGTCCATGAAGAAGACAAACAGACGTAGTCGAACGAATCCTCTCAAACGCGACATTACCGGATTACCGAGAAGAAGTACACCGAAAAGAAAGCAAACAACATAGTAAACAACCACCACATAAACATGGCATGATGCACAATCAAGTATGATGCATGTCCGGTTTAATGAAGCATGGCATGGCAAAATGCACAAACAATCCTGCAAATTAAGTGGAGCTCAACATACAACTCTGTTGCATATTGACAAAACACCACATTCAAGTATTTAGTTCGATATCGTTTATGTACCCAACAAAATTAAATGTTTTCAACCATAGCAAGGGGTGAAGCATAAGTAAACTAACTATCTAGTCAAGTTTAAATGAGGCCGGAAATAACAAACAACAATTCCGGAAACTACTCATGTGCATATTTTAAGGCATGGAACTGTTCTGCCCTAAACCATGTTTTAGATTTGTTAAGCATGCAAAGTAAGGCCACCATGTTAAACTAGGCAAAATTCTACCCCATTTAAATATAAAGTTTGTTAAATTCCGAGTTACGGTTATTTAGTTATGAAATAAAGCATTTTAACATGGCATAGGAGCAAATTTAACCAAACAACATTTTAAACAAGTCAAACATTCATGAAAGGTGCAAATTATTAATCTACACAAAATTCTAAGCATTTTTCATATTTAGATCATTTTAAACCGATGCATGGTTATTTAGTTATTTAATGCATGAAGCTGAGGGGTTTTTCTGAAAAACTACAGTTTTCTGGATAATGTTGAATTCGTAGGGACTGGAAAAAAACATTCACAGGCCACATCTATAAACTGGGCTGCACAGAAGAGGAATGAGGCGCTCAACACCTCGGGCCTTGAGGCCTTGGAGAGGCCGCAGCCCACGCGAGCAGGGGAGGCCACTCGGTCCATGTGGAGGTAGAGGACGAGGGGAGCGGTCAACGCGGGCGCGGGCGAGCAGGACTTGGCGCTGTCCTTGCTTGGGTAGGCCGGGCGCTAACTTGCTGATCCTCCCGCGGTGAGACGAAGCAGGGGCGCGACGCTTGGTGAAACGGGGGCAGCAGCGGCGGATGGAGCTTCAACGGGCAGGCGAGGTGGAGGCCACCGGGAGCGGAGCAGAACGATGCAACGCGGGACTTGGCAAGGCGGCGGCCTGCGGGATCCACCGGCGTCTGCACTCGCGGCAACAGGGTGACGCAGGCGCGGCAACAGGGAGGCCGGCGGGTCTTGCCGCAGCAGGACCGACTGGAAGAGGGACTTGGTGCATCAGGGCTTCACGGGAGGGCGGAGCAGGACTGGACCCGTGGCCGGGGATGCAGTATCCGGTGAAGAACAACGGCGAACGGCAACGACTGAGGACGGTGGCGCGACGCTCCACTTCTCCTATGCTCGTGAACAGAGAGAGAGATATGAGCAAGAGCAGGGAGATGGATAAAAGAGAGAGGGGGAGGACGGAGAGTGGGACGGTCTGGTTGCCGACAGCTCGAACCGGTGGCCGGACGGCGGGGCACGAATGCCCGAGGAGCTCCTAGACTGGGGCTCGGGATGCTGCAGGCGCGAGCGAGCGGGAGGCTCGTAGTTGAAGAGCTTGGGCAGGGGAAGGCATCCATGAGGATCGGGAGGAGCTCGGGCGCAGAGAGAGCGTCGGGCTCCAGATCGATGCGAGGAAGGGGCGGCCTTGGGGGTGGTTGCAGGAGGGGGGTGGTTGGCCGGTTGGATCGATGGAGGGATTGGGTGGATCGGGATGGATCCCGAGGAAGGAGAGGAGTGGATGACTGGCGGCGGCACGATGGGACAACGGGCTAGATTTTAGGGTTGCTACCTAGGGATTGGTCTATCTATATAGCACTGGATTTTGGTTAGGGGCTATTTCGTGCCTCCGATCGAAATCGGACGGTCGGAAAAAAATAGGCTAGGGAGTCCAATAAATAAAACGATGATATTTTGTAGATGTTTGGGGATGTTCCGGACCCAACGGTGACGACTCCCCGGGTCGGGTTCGGGACAACTTCCGGGCGCGCGCGAGGAGGACCGCGGCTGACAAGAGAGATTAGGTTGGGCCTGACGGTGGTAGTGGACTGTGAAGAAGACCTCAGACTGAGAAAAGAGAAGAGCGAAAGGCCCGGTGACTGTTTTCGGAGACTGAAAACGTCCGACGCTTGGCCCGCTATACTGCCGCTATAGTTTAACGATTGGGCTATAAGACGAACTCTGAATGCGATGAAACTTGACAGGCGGTCTATCTACACTATAATAAGACCACACGCCAACTTTCATCCCATTCCGAGAACATTATCCGGCCACTTATAAAAATAATATCTTGGACGTGTTGCGGGCGCGTGCAAGTGTGGCTGGGCTCAGAACGGACAACAGAAGGAACTGGGGGAACCTGGACGAATGCAGGTTTTGAAAACATGATGATGCAATGCACATGATGACATGATATGAAATGCATGACACGCAAGCAAAGACAAGGCAACAACAGTGAATAACTGGAGGACACCTGGCACATCGGTCTCGGGGCGTTACAACACTCCACCACTACGAGAGGATCTCGTCGCGAGATCTAGAATGGCATCGGAGGGAAGAACGAAAGAGCAAGAGAAAAGGTAAAACTAAGTTGCTTCTTTGACAAACGAATGAAACCACGAGCCTTGAGAGGTTGAACAAATTGCAAGAAAGAAGGCAACGAAGAAGAACAAGGTTGAAAGCACTCCGTTAAGAAAGGGAAAAAAGAAAGAACTGATTCGGGGTAGCACTTCGGTTGAAAAGATATGAAAGACCTGATAAAATGAAAAAGCTTGAGCAAAGGGACACAATACTCCGCTTGAAAGGATAAGCATGAAAAGAACAAGGTCTTAGACAAAACGAGATGACGGTTGAAAAGAACAACATCACAATGCCTCCGGGAGAAAGAATAGAAGCTAGATCGTTGGAAAAGAAAGAATTGAGAAGAAAATGACAACTTCTGCCACAATTGAGCTTGGAAAAACACCCTTCCAAGAAAAATATAACGAAGTTGTTGGAAAACCAACAACGAAACGAATAAGCTTGTAGTGGACTTATGGAAAACATCCCAAAATTATGAGGTGAAATTCTGCCACTAACTGTAACAATAGATTGGATAGATATGAACAAGGAGACGAGAAATTTATTTCACCGGGAGGATAAATGAAGAAATTGGGTCATATATGAGCACCATAGATAGCAACAATCCTTAGGGAAGGCTTTAGGTGAAACATGACACAAGATAACTCCAACGAAGAGATTGATGGATTTAAGATACCTCATTCTTGACAACATGGGAAGCATGAAACACAAACTCAAATAATCAAGAATGACATAAAACCACCTCCAATGATATGGAAGAAAGACTTGCACTCCGGATAGCAAGAAGAAGAATGCTTGATCTCCTCTGAAAAGAATCTTGATGAATACTTCAAGAAGGAATTAAATCCTTGAAGAATCATCATGTAGAACCTCCGTGAAGAACTCTTGTAAGCAAAGGGATGATTAAACGAAAGGAGAGAGAAGTTGGAAACACAAGGTGAATTCTTGCAATGATTAGATGGATCTTTGAGATGATATAATTAAAAGAGCTTGGAACTCCGGTAAAGAAAGACAAGCACTTGAAACCAAGAATTTAATCATCATGAACAAACTCCGGAAGAAAAGATTAACATATGGATGAAACAGGAATAAGAATTATATTATGCTTAACCTTCACCAATTAGATTGATGACAAACAAATGTATTTGGCACACAACTTATTCTCGTAGGAAGGATTAAGATAGATATAGCGCAAAACTTGAGAAGGTCTTCAACGAACCACCGGAAGGGTTGAAACAACGAATAAATTGATATGATAACCCACGAATAGAGCTCTTGAACGAACCACCGTATGAACTGTAAAAAAATTGAACGAAGTAAAGGGATTAATCACCAGGTAAGAATTGTGAAATGAACGAAGATACTTGAGACAATGTAGATACATGAAAACGTAAAGATCACTAGCTGATAAGAGAATGTTTGAACGATGCACCGGTAAGATTTGGAGAACGAGAGCTGAAAGCTGAGAATGAATAAGTCTTCTAAAATGATGGGCTCCGGATGAATCGAATTGAACAGAATCTTGAATTGCTCTGGATGGGTGAAAAAATCTCACAACCGAAAACAATTATGAGAGGATGGCAGAGAATGAGGCAATATTTAAAAGAAACTCTTCTTTGGTCTTCAAAAACTGAGAATGGCGATGGGAAACACCACCAAGAATTGTTTAGACACTCCGGAATGAAGAATAGAAAAGGTTGAGCCAATGATGAAAAGAATTTGAAAGATCTTGAAGAAAATACATATGACTGATGACAATTCATTCTTATGTCAAACTTTAGAAAAGAATTTGAGGATAGCTCCGGAAAAAAATAAGAAGAGTCAGGTAAGATCCTGGGAAAAGACCCGTGGGTTAGGGCCCACTCAAAAGAAACACCGTTGAATGATTTAGAAGATAGATTGTGCCGGTTGAAATAAATGGCTTGAATGAGGTAACATCCTCGAAAGATCTTGAACGAATGCAGAGTGGAAACACGAATCTTCGAGATATCTTGAGCACTCCGGAACAAATGAATAGTCAGAGGTGAATGATAAAGAGGTGCACCGGTAATAAAAGGTATTTGAAACGAAGAAAAAGGATATGATCCACAAAGCTTGACTTGGTTCCACCGGAGAAGAAAAAGAATGAATAATGGTGAACTAGAAACTCCGTTAAAATCTTCATGAGCATCACCCGGTAAGAACATTGATTGAAAAGAAAGAAGAGGCTTCACATGAATAAGATGGATAGTTTTTAAGAATTCTTAGTCCTTGAAGAAAAAGGGTGGGTGGGCGGGAAAAACAAAGGCAACTTGGAGACGGATGAAACAAACACCGGTGAGAAAACTGAGAGGTGATCTTGCGATGTTAAAATGATCGGATCCACTTGAAGAGAAGCACACCGGTCGAAAAGAAATTGAAAAGACAAACTCGATGATCGAGAAGGATAAGTATTCACATAGAAATATGAGAACACCGCTTAGAAAAGGTATGTAATCAACACTTGACTTCGAAGCAACTTGAATACCACAACTCAAAACAAAACAAAGTATTGGCTTGCAGAATAAGTCGGAACAAACATATGATAGAGATTCCGTCCGAAGTTTTTGTGGTGGGGCCTACACGGGCTCGATCGTACAACACCATCATGTACAAGGCAGTGCACATGACATATGAAGCGTCCCCGAGTCAACATAGCCAAGGACTCTTTAAGACACAACGAGACCACTGTAAAACCAACCGTGGATAGGCGGACCACTAGACGTCGAACCCCAATTTCATATCATACATCCGTCAGAAAGAAATCCTAAGAGCTACTTGAATTCCCACTTATAAACTCCCGAAATTTTCCGGTTATGCAATCAGGTGTTGGGGATACAGGGGAAGCATAATATCTCACCCAAACTAACAAATCCTACATCCAGCTGTATCCATCCTTCAACACATAACCAAGAAACCTTCGGAAATCGTTTACCTCAACCTTCGAAAAGCATCCGTTATATGAGTTATGGCAATACTCCCGAACTCCCGCCCCAGTACTGGGTGGCGTCGAGGTTATCTCACCAACAAATGCATAAAAGAGATTTTCGATGTCGGCGAAACTACTCTCGGGTATTCCAGAACTGCAACGATAAAATTGTGACGACAACACCTTGGAGCTCAACTCCCCGGGACACTGCCACAACCACTAAATGTCAGGAGGCACCAAGAACAATGTTCTCGTCACAAAACCATCGGAACGATTCCAAGATACCCGCGTGATCCTAAAAAAAATTTAGTGAAATTTGAGAAGAGAAGAGTCAAAACTCTACGTCACGATGCCTTACCAGAGCGATGAAGGGACTGGGGAGTAAAAACAAGTCCTAACTCTCCGATATATATAATCCTAAATGACTCAAAACATTTTTCTAGACTCAACAACGCCAGCTATTCGATCAAGCAAGGGGCTCCTAAGGTCGGGGAAGGCTCTGATTAACAACTTGTAACGCCCTCGATGCGGCCATATCTCCCACGTGTCGAAGCACGACTTAGAGGCATAACCATATTGAAAGCAATGTCGCAAGTGAGGTAATCTTCGCAAACAACCCATGTAATACAATAAGGGAAAAGATACATAGTTGGCTTACAATCGCCACTTCACACAAATACAAGAATAAAGCATTACATCATCCAGATACAATCAGGGCCCGACTATGGAGCCAAAATAACAGAAGACTACCCCAAATGCTACACATATCCCCGATCGACCCCAACTGGGCTCCACTACTGATCAACTAGAATGAAACAACACAAAGGACAAGATCTTCATTAAGCTCCTCCTTGAGCTCAGTTGCGTCATCTGCACGGTTCAACGACACCTGCAAGCTCGTTTTGGAAGTAACTGTGAGTCACGGGGACTCAGCAATCTCACACCCTCGCGATCAAGACTATTTAAGCTTATAGGTAAGGTGAAAGGTATGAGGTGGAGCTGCAGCAAGCGGCTAGCATGTATGGTGGCTAACATACGCAAATGAGAGCGAGAAGAGAAGGCAAAAGCACGGTCGAACAACTATGATCAAGAAGTGATCCTAGAACGACCTACGTCAAACATAACTCCAACACCGTGTTCACTTCCCGGACTCCGCCGAGAAGAGACCATCACGGTTACACACGCGGTTGATGTGTTTTAATTAAGGTCAACTTCAGGTTTTCTACAACCGGACATTAACAAATTCCCATCTGCCCATAACCGCGGGCACGGCTTTTGAAAGTTCAAATCCCTGCAAGGGTGTCCCAACTTAGCCCATCACAAGCTCTCACGGTCAACAAAGGATATTCCTTCTCCCAAGACAATCCGATCAGGCTCGGCATCCAGGTTACAAGACATCCTCGACAATGGTAAAACAAGTCTAGCAACACCGCCCGAATGTGCCGACAAATCCCGATAGGAGCTGCACATATCTCGTTCTCAGGGCACACTCAGATGAGACATCCTACGAGTAAAACCAACCCTCAAGTTGCCCCGAGGTGGCCCCGCAGTCTACTCGGTCGGACCAACACTCAGAGGAGCACTGGCCCAGGGGGGGTTTAAATAAAGATGACACTTGAGTCTGCAGAACCCAAGGGAAAGAAAAGGCTAGATGGCGAATGGTAAAACCAATGTTGGGCATTGCTGGAGAAGTTTTATTCAAGGCGAACTGTCAAGGGGTTCCCATTATAACCCAACCATGTAAGGAACGCAAAATCCGGGAACATAACACCGATATGACGGAAACTAGGGCGGCAAGAGTGGAACAAACACTAGGCAAAAGGCTGAGCCTTCCACCCTTTACCAAGTATATAGGTGCATTAAGATAAACCAGATAATATGGTGATATCCCAACAATAAACAATGTTCCAACAAGGAACGATCTCCAATCTTCACCTGCAACTAGCAACGCTATAAGAGGGGCTGAGCAAAGCGGTAAGATAGCCAATCAACGGTTTGCTAGGACATGGTGGGTTAGAGGTTTGACATGGTAATTTGGGAGGCATGATAAGCAAGTGATAGGCATCGTAGCATAGGCATAGCAAAAGAGCAAGCATCTAGCAAGCAAAGATAGAAGTGATTTTGAGGGTATGATCATCTTGCCTGAAATCCCGCAAGGAAGAAGAACGAGTCCATGAAGAAGACAAACGGACGTAGTCGAAGGGATCCTCACAAACGCGACGTTACCTGATTACCGAGAAGTACACCGGAAAGAAAGCAAACAACATAGTAAATAACCACCATGTAAACATGGCATGATGCACAATCAAGTATGATGCATGTCCGGTTTAATGAAGCATGGCATGGCAAAATGCACAAACAATCCTACAAATTAAGTGGAGCTCAACATACAACTCCGTTGCATATTGACGAAACACCACATTCAAGTATTTAGTTCGATCTCGTTTATGTACCCAACAAAATTAAATGTTGTCAACCATAGCAAGGGGTGAAGCATAAGTAAACTAACTATCTAGTCAAGTTTAAATGAGGCCAGAAATAACAAACAACAATTCCGGAAACTCCTCATGTGCATATTTTAAGGTTTGGAACTGTTCTGCCCTAAACCATGTTTTAGAGTTGTTAAACATGTAAAATAAGGCCACCATGTTAAACTAGGCAAAATTCTACCCCATTTACATATAAAGTTTGTTAAATTCCGAGTTACGGTTATTTAGTTATGAAATAAAGCATTTTAACATGGCATAGGAGCAAATTTAACCAAACAACATTTTAAACAAGTCAAACATTCAAGAAAGTTGCAAATTATTAATCTACACAAAATTGTAAGCATTTTTCATATTTAGATCATTTTAAACCGATGCATGGTTTTGTAGTTATTTAATGCATGAAGCTGAGGGGTTTTTCTAAAAAACTACAGTTTTCTGGATAATGTTTAATTCGTAGAGACTGGAAAAAAACATTTACGGGCCGCATCTATAAACTGGGCTGCACAGAAGAGGAATGAGGCGCTCAACACCTCGGGCCTTGAGGCCTTGGAGAGGCCGCAACCCACGCGAGTAGGGGAGGCCACTCGGTCCATGTGGAGGTAGAGGACGAGGGGAGTGGTCAATGCGGGCGCGGACGAGCGGGACTCGCTGTCCTCGCTTGGGGTGGCCGAGCGCTGACTCGCTACTCCTCTCGCAGCGAGACGAAGCAGGGGCGCGGCGCTTGGCGAAACGGGGGCAGCAGCTGCGGATGGAGCTTCAACGGGCAGGCGGGGAGGAGGCCGCCGGGAGCGGAGCAGAACGGCGCAACGCGGGACTTGGCAAGGCGGCGACCTGCGGGATTCACCGGCATCTGCACTCGCGGCAACAGTGCGAAGCAGGCGCGGCAACAGGGAGGCCGGCGGGACTTGCCGCAGCAGGACCGGCCGGAGGAGGGACTTGGCGCATCAGGGCTTCACGAGAGGGCAGAGGAGGACCGGACCCGTGGCCGGGGATGCAGTATCCGGTGAAGAACAACGGCGAACAGCAACGACCGAGGTTGGTGGCGGGACGCTCCACTTCTCCTGTGCTCGTGAACAGAGAGAGATATGAGCAAGAGCAGGGAGATGGATAAAAGAGAGAGGGGGAGGAAGGAGAGTGGGACGGCCTGGTCGCCGGCAGCTCGAACCGGTGGCCGAACGGCGGGGCACAGATGCCCGAGGAGCTCCTAGACAGGGGCTCAGGCGGCTGCAGGCACGAGCGAGCGGGAGGCTCGCAGTTGAAGAGCTTGGACAGGGGAAGGCATCCATGGGGATCGGGAGGAGCTCGGGCGCAGAGAGAGCGTCGGGCTCCAGATCGATGCAAGGAAGGGGCGGCCTTGGGGGTGGTTGCAGGAGGGGGGTGGTTGGCTGGTTGGATCGATGGAGGATTGGGTGGATTGGGATGGATCCCGAGGAAGGAGAGGAGTGGATGACTGGCGGCGGCGCGATGGGACAACGGGCTAGATTTTAGGGTTGCTGCCTAGGGATTGGTCTATATATATAGGACTGGATTTTGGTTAGGGGCTATTTCGTGCCTCTGATCGAAATTGGACGGTCAGAAAAAATAGGCTAGGGAGTCTAATAAATAAAACGATGATATTTTGTAGATGTTTGGGGATGTTCCGGACCCAACGGTGACGACTCCCCGGGTCGAGTTCGGGACAACTTTCGGGCGCGCGCGAGGAGGACCGCGGGCTGACGAGAGAGATTAGGTTGGGCCTGACGGTGGTAGTGGACTGTGAAGAAGGCCTCAGACTGAGAAAAGAGAAGAGCGAAAGGCCCGGCGACTGTTTTCGGAGACCGAAAACGTCCGACGCTTGGCCGGCTATACTGCCGCTATAGTTTAATGATTGGGCTATCATACGGACTCCGAATGCGATGAAACTTGACAGGCGGTCTATCTACACTATAATAAGACCACACGCCAACTTTCATCCCATTCCGAGAACATTATCCGGCCACTTATAAAAATAATATCTTGGACGTGCCGCGGGCGCGTGCAAGTGTGGCTGGGCTCAGAACGGACAACAGAAGGAACTGGGGGAACCCGGACGAATGCATGTTTTGAAAACATGATGATGCAATGCACATGATTACATGATATGAAATGCATGACACGCAAGCAAAGACAAGGCAACAACAGCGAATAACTGGAGGACACCTGGCACATCGGTCTCGGGACGTTACACAATCCCTTCACGGTCACTTACGAGAGTGAGGTCTGATAGAGATGATAAGATAATATTTTTGGTATTTTTATGATAAAGATTGAAGGTAAAGATTGCAAAATAAAAGGTAATAGAAATAGCATGTTGGCGGAAAATTAATATAATGGAGAATAGACCCGGGGGCCATAGGTTTCACTAGTGGCTTCTGTCAAGATAACATAAGTATTACGGTGGGTGAACAAATTACTTTGGAGCAATTGATAGAAAAGCGAATAATTATGAGAATATCTAGGCATGATCATGTATATAGGCATCATGTCTGTGACAAGTAGACCGACTCCTGCCTGCATCTACTACTATTACTCCACACATCGACCGCTATCCAGCATGCATCTAGAGTATTAAGTTCATAAGAACAGAGTAATGCATTAGGTAAGATGACATGATGTAGAGGGATAAACTCAAGCAATATGATATAAAACCCATCTTTTATCCTCGATGGCAACAATACAATACGTGTCGTTTCTCTTTCTGTCACTGGGATCGAGCACCGAAAGATTGAACCCAAAGCTAAGCACTTCTCCCATTGCAAGAAAGATCAATCTAGTAGGCCAAACCAAACTGATAATTTGAAGAGACTTGCAAAGATAACCAATAATACATAAAAGATTTCAGAGAAGAATAAAATATTGTTCATAGATAGACTTGATCATAAACCCACAATTCATCGGATCTCGACAAACACACCACAAAAAGAGTAACATCGAATAGATCTCCAAGAAGATCGAGGAGAACTTTGTATTGAGATCCAAAGAGAGAGAAGAAGCGATCTCGCTAATAACTATGGACCTGAATGTCTGAAGTAAACTACTCACACATCATCAGAGGGGCCATGGAGTTGATGTAGAGGCCCTCCGTGATCGATGCCCCCTCCGGCGGAGCTCCGGAAAAGGCCCCAAGATGGGATCTCTAGGGTACAGAAGGTTGCGGCGGTGGAAATAGGGTTTCGTGGTGCTCCTGGATGTTTTCAGGGTATATGAGTATATATAGGAGGAAGAAGTAGGTCGGTTGAGCCACGAGGGGCCCACAAAGGGGAGGGCGCACTCAGGGGGTAGGCGCGCCCCCTGCCTCGTGGCCTCCTCGGTTGTTTCTTGACGTCCACTCCAAGTCCTTTGGATCACGTTTGTTCCAAAAATCACGCTCCCGAAGATTTCATTCCGTTTGGACTCCGTTTGATATTCCTTTTCTGCGAAACACTGAAATAGGGAAAAAACAGCAATTTGCACTGGGCCTTGGGTTAATAGGTTAGTCCCAAAAATAATATAAAAGTGTATAATAAAGCCCATTAAACATCCAAAACAGAATATATAATAGCATGGAACAATCAAAAATTATAGATACATTGGAGACGTATCAAGCATCTTGCTTCCCGACTGGGAATGATTCCTCGAAAGGTCGTATCACTTTACTCGATGCGGCTTCTGTCTATTTTCATTTTACTGAGTGTGTCCTCGTAGATGAGGTTCAATCCGCTACCGGCGTCCATGAGCACTTTACTGAGTCGAAAGCCATCCACGATTGGGTTGAGGACCAATGCGGCTGGTGCCCGGACTTAGCGGAATTTTGGTTCGTCATTGGCATTAAAATTTATTGCCGTGTCATTCCAGGGATTTATTGATGTGACTTGGCAGACTTCGGCGAGGTCACGGAGTGCTCTCTTGCACCAATTGTTTGAAGCGAAAGTCTCGAAGACCATCAATACTCTGAGGTCGTCGTCTTTCGGAGAGCGTGGCTTTGAGGTATTTTTGGTGAGGATATCCACGCCGCTCTTGGCTACTTGCCAGAGTATCCAACATGCTCTGAGGCTGTGGGTTGGTTGGTATCCGGTGTCGTGTGTATTTTGCATGGCCTATCAAGCCATCCTTCAAGAACGGTGCCACGTCCCGTAATGGGTTTAATTTTCTTGCCTACGGGGTCGGGTTCCCCGCTAGGGTGCATCCTTTTTGCCCGCCAGGGAGGTGGCGTGAAGGTCGGTGGTTCCCAATTAGCTGTCCGAGTTTTCCAGGCGCTTTCCATTGCACAGTACTTCAGTACTATGGTTGCCAAGTCAGCGAAGTGTAGTATGTGACGACGGTTTAGGGCACTGAGGATTCCTTTGTCTGTGCAAGTATTGTTGAATGCTGAAATTGCGTCCTATTCACGACAATCTTTAATCTTGTCCTTGACAAGGAGGAATCTGGCCCAGAAGTGATGGACTGTTTCCTGAGGTTGTTGCCATACGTACATGAGGTCACATATATCCGGGGGATCAGAATTTCTTGGCGAATATTGCTTGTGGTTGGTGTGTGGCATTAAATCCGAACCCTGAACCAACATGGAGTCCGGAGTTTGAAGAACTTATGAGTTTATTAGTTCAGGATCCGGGATGTCCAATGATTCCTTAGGCTCAACGCCTGATTCTAAGTTCGGAGGACCGGGAGTGTCACCCCGCAGATGAGTATCCGGCTCTCTGAGCTCATAAATCTGGACATATCTTGTTTTCAGTATAGGGGAAGAGTTGTTGTTGTTTTGCTCCTCCACGACCGCTATCTAATGGGTGATCGTCGAAGATTTGATTTCTCTCTAATCGGGTTTAAGCCCAATCCAATCATAGTCTGTAGCGACTCCCAGGGCGGCGATGCGATCCAGGAGTTCATTTAAGGACGACAGATTCGCCGGATCCATCTGTTTGGAGTATTCGGAGTCGACACGGAGACGATTTTTGATGACTTAGGAAGTCATCATCGGCTTAAAGGCCAAACGTGCGGCCATGGTAAAGCTGCCCAGCCGGAGGTTTTGGCCTGAGGACAGGATTTCTTAGGAAGTGATACCGTCCTTGATAAGAAGGCGAGCCATCAATCCTGTTGTCGACGCAATAGAGGAACTTTCAATGAAAGCACCAATGTCAGTGTCAAAACCGGCAGATCTCGGGTAGGGGGTCCCGAACTGTGCGTCTAAGGATTGATAGTAACAGGAGACAAGGAAAACGATATTTTACCCAGGTTCAGGCCCTCTTGATGGAGGTAATACCCTACGTCCTGCTTGATTGAGTTTGATGAGTATAGGGGTTACAAGAGTTGATCTACCACGAGATCGTAATGGCTAAACCCTAATTGTCTAGCCTGTATGATTATGATTGCCTTTACGGACTAAACCCTCCGGCTTATATAGACACCAGAGGGGGCTAGGGTTGTATAGAGTCGGTTTACAGAGAAAGGAATATTCATATCCGCACGCTAAGCTTGCCTTCCATGCCAAGGAGAGTCCCATCCGAACACGGGAGGAAGTCTTCTGTATTGTATCTTCATGACCCATTAGTCCGGCCCACGTCACATAGCCCGGACACCCGAGGACCCCTTAATCTAGGACCCCCTCAATGGTCAAGACGTGATGAGATATAAATTGTTGTATGAGATGATCATGTTTTTTAAAAGTTATCGGCAACTCGTAGGAGCCTTATGGTTGTCGCTTTATTGTATGAAATGCAATCGCCATGTAATTGCTTTAATTTATCACTAAGTGGTAGCAATATTTGTAGAAGAAATTGTTGGTGAGACGACAACGACTCTACGATGGAGATCAAGGTGTCAAGCTAGTGATGATGGAGATCATGACGGTGCTTCGGAGATAGAGATCGAAGGCACAAGATGATGATGGCCATATCATGTCACATATTTTTGATTGCATGTGATGTTTATCCTTTATGCATCTTATTTTGCTACGGCGGTAGCATTATAAGATTATCTCTCACTAAATTTCAAGGTATAAGTGTTCTCCCTGAGTATGCACCATTGCTACAGTTCATCGTGCCAAGACACCATGTGATGATCGGGTGTGATAAGCTCCACGTTCACATACAACGGGTGCAAGCCAGTTTTGCACGTGCAGAATACTCGGGTTAAACTTGACGAGCCTAGCATGTGCAGATATGGCCTTGGAACACTGAGACCGAAAGGTTGAACGTGATTCATATAGTAGATATGATCAACATAGTGATGTTCACCATTGAAAACTACTCCATCTCACGTGATGATCGGACATGGTTTAGTTGATATGGATCACGTGATCATTTAGATGGCTAGAGGGATGTCTATCTAAGTGGGAGTTCTTAAGTAATATGATTAATTGAACTTTAATTTATCATGAATTTAGTACCTGATAGTTTTTGCATATCTATGTTGTTGTAGATCAATGGCCTGTGCTATCGTTCCCTTGAATTTTAAAGCATTCCTAGAGAAAGCTAAGTTGAAAGATGATGGTAGAAACTACACAGATTGGGTCCGTAACTTGAGGATTATCCCCATTGCTGCACAGAGGAATTTCGTCCTGGAAGCACCGCTAGGTGCAAGACCCGCTGCAGGAGCAACTCCGGACGTTATGAACGTCTGGCAGAGCAAAGCTGATGACTACTCGATAGTTCAGTGTGCCATGCTTTACGGCTTAGAATCGGGACTTCAAAGACGTTTTGAACGTCATGGAGCATATGAGATGTTCTAGGAGTTGAAGTTAATATTTCAAGGAAATACCCGTGTTGAGAGATATGAAGTCTCCAACAAGTTCTATAGCCGCAAAATGGAGGAGAATAGTTCTGTCAGTGAACACATACTCAGAATGTCTGGGTACCACAACCACTTGACTCAGCTGGGAGTTAATCTTCCTGGTGATAGTGTCATTGACAGAGTTCTTCAATCACTGCCACCAAGCTATAAAGACTTTGTGATGAACTATAACATGCAAGGGAGGGAAAAGACAATTCCCAAGCTCTTCGCAATGCTAAAGGCTGTGGAGGTAGAAATCAAGAAGGAGCATCAAGCGTTGATGGTTAACAAGACCATTAGCTTCAAGAAAAAGGGAAGAAGGGAAGAAGGGGAACTTCAAGAAGAATAGCAAGCAAGTTGCTGATCAAGGGAAGAAGCCCAAGTCTGCACCTAAGCCCGAGATCGAGTGCTTCTACTGCAAAGGGACCGGTTGCTACCTCTTGAGCATGCGTTTTTTCCCTTGAAGAGGAAAGGGTGATGCAACAAAGTAGCATAAGTATTTCCTCAGTTTTTGAGAACCAAGGTATCAATCTAGTAGGAGACTACACGCAAGTCGCCTAGTACATGCACAAACAAACAAGAACCTCGCAACCAACATGATAAAGGGGTTGTCAATCCCTTCACGGTCACTTACAAAAGTGAGATCTGATAAAGATAATAAGATAAATATTTTTGGTATTTTTGTTGTATAGATTGAAAAGTAAAGATTGCAAAATAAACGAAGACAGAAATAGCTAGTTGACGGGAAAATGATATAATGTAAAGTAGACCCCGGGGCCATAGGTTTCACTAGTGGCTTCTCTCAAGATAGCATAAATTATGGTGGGTGAACAAATTACTGCCAAGCAATTGATAGAAAAGCGCATAGTTATGATGATATGTAGGCATGATCATGAACATAGGCATCGCATCCGTGTCAAGTAGACCGAAACGATTCTACATCTACTACTATTACTCCAAACATCGACCGCTATCTAGCATGCATCTAGAGTATTAAGTTCATAAGAACAGAGTAACGCATTAGGCAAGATGACATGATGTAGAGGGATAAACTCAAGCAATATGATATAAACCCCATCTTTTTATCCTCGATGGAAACAATTCAATACGTGCCTTGCTGCCCCTACTATCACTGGGAAAGGACATCGCAAGATTGAACCCAATGCTAACCACTTCTCCCATTGCAAGAAAGATCAATCTAGTAGGCCAAACCAAACTGATAATTCGAAGAGACTTGCAAAGATATCGAATCATGCATATAAGAATTCAGAGAAGGATCAAACAATGTTCATAGATAATCTTAATCATAAACCCACAATTCAATGGATCTCGACAAACACACCGCAAAAGAATTACATAGAATAGATCTCCAAGAACATCGAGGAGAACTTTGTATTGAGATCCAAAGAGAGAGAAGAAGCCATCTAGATAACAACTATATATGGACCCGAAGGTCTGAGGTAAACACAAGGCAGTTTCGACCGTGGTCGGTCGAACACAAGGACGTTTCCTTCGTTCTGCGGTACGCCAGGCCTCGTTTCCATCGGCTGTTCCGTCCAAGCCGGTTGGCTCCCGATGAACAGCACGCGTTCCATTGCCTCCCGATTAACACGACGCATTCTGTTGCTTCCCCATGAACACGATGATGACGTAGTTTCTCCGTTCTGACCCAGCCATGTACACGAGCCTTGGCCATACGTATGCACGAGTAGGCATTCGAGACCCCGCCCGTATGTACATACATGGCCGTATTTACTTTCTTCCACCCTGGCCGCTGTATGTACATGTACATGCTACGTGCACGCCTCTACTACGACACATGCGCGACTCTACTATGACACGTGCCCTTCCTTACACGGCCATGGCTCATCGCTGCAGCCTGCAGACAGACCGGTCGTATGTACGTACATGTTCGCGACCAGAATGACAACGCTACATACGCTTCGACCAGGTGAGTCCCGACCGTCAGACACTTCCTTGCGTGCGAAGATGTAGCTGGTGGGTCCCACCAGTCAGGGGGGCGAATCATTTTTTTTCCCGTAATATGGACGCACTTCCTTGCGTGTGAAGATGTAGCTCGTGGGTCCCAGCAGTCAGGGGAAACGTTTTTTTCATGAAATACGGTGGCCCGTCCGGTGGGTCCCTGCTGTCAGGTGGAGGAATCATTATTTTGTGTGTAATAAGGAGGCATTTCCTTGTGTGCGGTCGTGGTCCCAGCTGGCATCCTCTTCATGTACAGTATGTCGGTGTTTTGGGAACGGGGGTCCCCAGACTTGCCTGCCTGCGGCCTGCGGCGTGGCTCGAGTGGGGGCCCAGTGCAGCCCAGCTTCATCAGCTCAAGCTCAAGACCCTCGCAAGGGGCCAAGCCTTGCGGGGCGGACGACAGGAGGCTTCCTCAGGAGCAGCCTCATCAGGCAGGCTCGCGAGGAGGCGGAGAGATCAAGGCAAGGGCACCTCGCGAGGAGCCCGTGACGCAAGCCATGACGATCAAGATTAGGCAGGCGCCAGGCGGGCGCCGGCCTGCGCAGTGTCCTTGTTTCCCCTTTGGTGCAAAGGGAGCAAGCACAGGCCAAGGCATCGGGCAAAGGTTACCATTCCGGTGCAACGAGACCAAGACCAGCAGAGCGGCAGGATGGAGGTCACCGTGGAGCCCAAGACGGCGTCATCACCAGTGCTTTTGGCAGCCGAAGACCACCTTTGGTTAGGATAACTTGTACTAGATGTTCCCCTTCAAAATGGCCAATTGTTGGCGCCCTTCCCGCTCATTATTTGGGAAGAGGACCAGGGCCTCTATAAATAGGACTAGCCCCCAAGAGGAAAAAAAGGGGAGAAAGAAAGAGAAAGAGAGAGAGAGAAGAGAAAGAGAGAGAGAAGAGAAAGAGAGAGAGAAGAGAAAGAGAGAGAGAGATCCAGACCAAGTAGAACACACTGCACCAGCTCAAGAACACCTCTCGCGAGGCCGTTCTTCCCCCTATATTGTACATCATCAGCCCCTGAGGCAATCCACCACACCAGACACTGGAGTAGGGTATTACACCACATCAGTGGCCCGAACCAGTATAAACCTCGTGTCCTTTGTGTGTTCTTCTTTCCAGCCTAGATTTCTTGTGAGCCATAGAAGCGCGAGTCGGTAGGGGAAAGATCTCCATGCGCACCCTAGAGTTCGAACCTTAAGGGTCTGCCGGAACCCGAAATCCGACACAGTACTCTTCCGATGGAAGTCTGTCGTTGGTGAGGCCTCTCCACATACAGTCCACGTTCGATGGATGTCGTTCGTTGACCATGTTGACCACAGCGCGCCGAGAGCACCAGGGTGTGATACGTCTCCAACGTATCTATAATTTTTGATTGCTCCATGCTATATTATCTACTGTTTTGGGCAATATTGGGCTTTTGTTTCCACTTTTATATTATTTTTGGGACTAACCTATTGACCGGAGGCCCAGCCCAGATTTGCTGTTTTATGCCTATTTCAGTGTTTTGAAGAAAAGTAATATCAAATGGAGTCGAAACAGAACGAAATCAACTGGAGAAGTTATTTTTGGAAGGAAACCTACCGGATAGACTTGGACCCTACGCCAGAAGATGAAGGAGGTGCTCACGAGGGGAGGGGGGCGCCCACCCCCCTGGGGCGCGCCCCTTTCCTCGTGGCCCCCCTTCGGTCCACCGACGTACCTCTTTCACCCATATATACCCACGTATCCTAAAACTTCCAGAACAGAGATTAGATCGGGAGTTCCGCCGCCAGAAGCCTCCGTAGCCACCGAAAACCAATCTAGACCCGTTCCGGCGCCCTACCGGAGGGGCAATCCTTCTCCGATGGCCATCTTCATCATCCCGACGCTCTCCATGATGAGGAGGGAGTAGTTCTCCCTCGGGGCTGAGGGTATGTACCAGTAGCTATGTGTTTGATCTCTCTCTCTCTCTCTCGTGTTCTTGATTTGGCACGATCTTGATGTATCACGAGCTTCGCTATTATATTTGGATCCTATGATGTTTCTTTCCCCCTCTTCTCTCTTGTAATGAATTGAGTTTCCCCTTTGAAGTAATCTTATCGGATTGAGTCTTTAAAGATTTGAGAACACTTGATGTATGTCTTGCCGTGGTGTGGTGACAATGGGATACCACGTGCCACTTGATGTATGTTTTGGTGACCAACTTGCGGGTTCTGCCCATGAACCTCTGCATAGGGGTTGGCACACGTTTTCGTCGTGATTCTCCTATAGAAACTTTGGGGCACTCTTTGAGGTCCTTTGTGTTGGTTGAATAGATGAATCTGAGATTGTGTGATGCATATCGTATAATCATACCCACGGATACTTGAGGTGACATTGGAGTATCTAGGTGACATTAGGGTTTTGGTTGATTTGTGTCTTAAGGTGTTATTCTAGTACGAACTCTAGTGCTGTTTGTGACACTTATAGGAATAGCCCAACGGATTGATTGGAAAGAATAATTTTGAGGTGGTTTTGTACCCTACCATAATCTCTTCGTTCGTTCTCCGATATTAGTGACTTTGGAGTGACTCTTTGTTGCATGTTGAGGGATAATTTTATGATCCAATTATGCTAGTATTGTTGAGGGAACTTACACTAGCAAAAGTATGAACCCTAGGCCTTCTTTCAACACATTGCATTACTGTTTACGCTCACTTTTATCATTCATTACCTTGCTATTTTTATAATTTCATATTACAAATACCTTTATCTACCATCCATATACCACTTGTATCACCATCTCTTCGCCGAACTAGTGCACCTATACAATTTACCATTGTATTGGGTGTGTCGGGGACACAAGAGACTCTTTGTTATTTGGTTGCAGGGTTGCTTGAGAGAGACCATCTTCATCCTACGCCTCCTACGGATTGATAAACCTTAGGTCATCCACTTGAGGGAAATTTGCTACTGTCATACAAACCTCTGCACTTGGAGGCCCAACAACGTCTACAAGAAGAAGGTTGTGTAGTAGACATCAAGCTCTTTTCTGGCGCAGTTGCCGGGGAGGTTAGTGCTTGAAGGTATATCTTTAGATCTTGCAATCGAGTCTTTTAGTTTCTTGTTTTATCACTAGTCTAGTTTATAAAAGAAAACTACAAAAAAAATGGAATTGAGTTTGTCTCATACGCTTCACCTTTTTAATATCTTTCGTGAGTATGATGGAAAGGATAATTGTGCTCAAGTGCTAGAAGAAGAAATCTATAAAATGTTTGGCACTAAATATTTGAATGATGAGCATGATTGCAATGTTGTTAGTATGAACTCCTTGAATATCTATGATGCTAATGATATGCAAATCCACAAGCTTGGGGAAGCTACGTTTGATGAAGTTGATATTTTTTGTCCCCCAAGTTTTGATGAGCAAATTTATTATGATGAAATCATGCCTCCTATCTATGATGATTATTGTGATGATGCGTATGCCTTAAAGAATAATAATAACAATGAAACTTGTCATCTTGATTTCAATTTTCAATCCATGATAGTTACTTTGTTGAGTTTGCTCCCACTATTATTCATGAGAAGAATTTTGCTTATGTGGAGAGTAATAAAATTTCTATGCTTATAGATCATGAAAAGAATGCTTAGGTTCTGGTTATATTTTTGAATTCATTAATGATGCTACTGAAAATTATTATGAGGGAGGAATATATGCTTGTAGGAATTGCAATAATACCAAGTTTCCTCTCTAGGTGCTTAAAGTTTTGACGTTATGCTTGTTTTGCCGTCCTATGCTAGTTCATTCTTGTTCCCACAAGTTGTTTGCTCACAAAATCCCTATGCATAGGAAGTGTGTTAGACTTAAATGTGCTAGTCATATTCTTCATGATGCTCTCTTTATGTTTCAATTCTTATCTTTTATGTGAGCATCTTTGAAATCATCATGCCTAGCTAGGGGCATTAAACGATAGCGCTTGTTGGGAGGCAACCCAATTTTATTTTTGTTCCTGTTTAGTAATAAATAATTCATGTAGCCTCTGTTTATATGTGGTTTTATGTTTTAATTAGTGTTTGTGCCAAGTAGAACCTTTGGGAAGACTTGGGTGAAGTCTCTATGATCATGCTGTAAAAAACAGAAACTTTAGCGCTCACGAGAATTACTGCCATTTTTATTTGAAGAGTGTTATTTAGTTAATTCTTTTTGCAGATGATTAATAGATAAATTCCTCAGGTCCATAAATTTATTTGAGAATTTTATGAGTTCCAGAAGTATAGGTTTGATCCATATTACTACAGACTGTTCTGTTTTTGACAGATTCTGTTTTTTTCATGTGTTGTTTACTTATTTTGATGAATCTATGGCTAGTAAAATAGTTTATAAACCATAGAGAAGTTGGAATACAGTAGGTTTAACACCAATATAAATAAATAATGAGTTCATTACAGTACCTTGAAGTGGTGATTTATTTTCTTATGCTAACGGAGCTTACGAGTTTTCTGTTAAGTTTTGTGTTGTGAAGTTTTCAAGTTTTGGGTAAGGATTCGATGGACTATGGAATAAGGAGTGGAAATAGCCTAAGCTTGGGGATTCCCAAGGCACCCCAAGGTTATATTCAAGTAAAACCAAGAGCCTAAGCTTGGGGATGCCCCGGAAGGCATCCCCTCTTTCGTCTTCATTCATCGGTAACTTTACTTGGAGCTATATTTTTATTTACCACATGATATGTGTTTTGCTTGGAGCGTCAATTTATTTTGTTAGGATTTTATTTATATTATTTAGAACAATGTTATACATCTTTTATTTCAATAAAAGTGGCATTGATAGTCTTTACTATGCCTATTTTAGAAGTCCACATGTTGCTGTTTGAAAACAGAAAGTTTACCGCTGTTGCAATAATTCCCTAGAAAATTCAGAATGTGAGAAAATGTTGAAACCTTTTGCATATTAAGATCTGATAAATTTACTATAGTGGTAATTTTCTTTCATAATTTTTGGATCTAGGGAAGTATGTATGTTGCTGCATTCTTTACAGACTGTCCTGTTTAGGCAGATTGCTGTTATGTTTACATTGTTTGCATATGTTTGCTTCTTTAATGATTCTATTTTAGGATAGGACTATTAAATATGCAGAGGCATTTAGTATGAAATGTTGAATAATAATTTTAGTGATTTTCTACAGTAGAGTATGATAAGGTTTTTGCAATGGTTTATACTAACTTATCTCACGAGTCCTTGGTGAGTTTTGTGTGGATGAAGCTTTTGAGATTTAGGGAGACCGTGATATGAGAGGAATTAAGGAGACACAAAAGCTCAAGCTTGGGGATGCCCAAGGTTGGCATCCCACCTTTATTCTTCAACAACTATCAGTTAGTATCGGTTGATCCGAAGTTTTTGCTTCTTCACATGATGTTTGTTATTCTTAGATGTCATTTTATTTTGCTTTGCTTGCTGTTTGAATAAATTACCAAGATATGAAATTATTAAATGTTAGAGAGTCTTCAGATAGTTGCATAATTATTCAACTACTCATTGCTCTTCACTTATATCTTTCGGAGTAGTTTGTCATTTGCTCTAGTGCTTCACTTATATCTTTTAGAGCATGGTGGTAGTTTTATTTTAAAGAAATAGATGAACTCTCATGCTTCACTTATATTATTTTGAGAGTCTTAAATAGCATGGTAATTTTCTTAAAATCCTAATATGCTAGGTATTCAAGAATAATAAAATTCTCTTATGAGTGTGTTGAATACTAAGAGAAGTTTGATACTTGATGATTGTTTTGAGATATGAGGATGGTAATATTAGAGTCATGCTAGTTGAGTAGTTGTGTATTTGAGAAATACTTGTGTTGAAGTTTGTGATTCCCGTAGCATGCACGTATGGTGAACCGTTATGTGATGAAGTCGGAGCATGATTTATTTATTGATTGCCTTCCTTATGAGTGGCGGTCGGGGACGAGCGATGGTCTTTTCCTACCAATCTATCCCCCTAGGAGCATGTGCATAGTACTTTGTTTCGGTAACTAATAGATTTTTGCAATAAGTATGTGAGTTCTTTATGACTAATGTTGAGTCCATGGATTATACGCTCTCTCACCCTTCCACCATTGCTAGCCTCTCTAGTACCGCGCAACTTTCGCTGGTACCATAAACCCACCATATACCTTACTCAAAACAGTCACCATACCTACCTATCATGGCATTTCCATAGCCATTCCAAGATATATTGCCATGCAACTTTCCACCGTTCCGTTTATTATGACATGCTCCATCATTGTCATATTGCTTTGCATGATCATGTAGTTTACATCATATTTGTGGCAAAGCCACCGTTCATAATTCTTGCATACATGTCACTCATGAGTCATTGCACATCCCGGTACACCGCCGGAGGCATTCATATAGAGTCATATCTTGTTCTAAGTATCGATTTATAATCATTGAGTTGTAAGTAAATAAAAGTGTGATGATCATCATTATTAGAGCATTGTCCCAGTGAGGAAAGGATGATGGAGACTACAATTCCCCCATAAGTCGGGATGAGACTCCAGACGAAAACAAATAAACAAAAGAGGCCAAAGAAGCCCAAAAAAGGAGAAACAGGCCATAAAAAAGAAAAAGAGAAGGCCCAAATAAAAATAAATAAATAAATGATAGAAAAAAAGAGAAGGGGCAATGCTACTATCCTTTTACCACACTTGTGCTTCAAAGTAGCACCATGATCTTCATGATAGAGAGTCTCCTATGTTGTCACTTTCATATACTAGTGGGGATCTTTCATTATAGAACTTGGTTTGTATATTCCAATGATGGGCTTCCTCAAAATGCCCTAGGTCTTCATGAGCAAGCAAGTTGGATGCACACCCACTTAGTTTCTTTTTGAGCTTTCATACACTTATAGCTCTAGTGCATCCGTTGCATGGCAATCCCTACTCACTCACATTGATATCTATTGATGGGCATCTCCATAGCCCGTTGATACGCCTAGTTGATGTGAGACTATCTTCTCCCTTTTTGTCTTCTCCACAACCCCATTCTATTCCACCTATAGTGCTATGTCCATGGCTCACGCTCATGTATTGCGTGAAGATTGAAAAAGTTTGAGAACATTAAAAGTATGAAACAATTGCTTGGCTTGTCATCGGGGTTGTGCATGATTTAAATATTTTGTGTGGTGAAGATAGAGCATAGCCAGACTATATGATTTTGTAGGGATAACTTTCTTTGGCCATGTTATTTTGAGAAGACATGATTGCTTAGTTAGTATGCTTGAAGTATTATTATTTCTATGTCAATATGAACTTTTGTCTTGAATCTTATGGATCTGAATATTCGTGCCACAATTAAGAAGAATCACATTGAAATTATGCCAAGTAGCACTCCGCATCAAAAATTCTGTTTTTATCATTTACCTACTCGAGGACGAGCAGGAATTAAGCTTGGGGATGCTTGATACGTCTCCAACGTATCTATAATTTTTGATTGATCCATGCTATATTATCTACTATTTTGGGAAATATTGGGCTTTATTTTCCACTTTTATATTTGTTGGGACTAACCTATTAACCGGAGGCCCAGCCCAGATTTGCTGTTTTATGCCTATTTCAGTGTTTTGAAGAAAAGGAATATCAAACTGAGTCGAAACGGAACGAAATCAACTGGAGAAGTTATTTTTGGAAGGAAACATACCGGATAGACTTGGACCCTACGTCAGAAGATGAAGGAGGTGCTCACGAGGGTAGGGGGCGCGCCCACCCCCCCGGGGCGCGCCCCTGCCTCGTGGCCCCTCCTTCGGTCCACCGACGTACCTCTTTCACCCATATATACTCACGTATCCTAAAACTTCCAGAACAGAGATTAGACCGGGAGTTCCGCCGCCAGAAGCCTCCGTAGCCACTGAAAACCAATCTAGACCCGTTCCGGCGCCCTGCCGGAGGGGCAATCCTTCTCCGGTGGCCATCTTCATCATCCCGGCACTCTCCATGACGAGGAGGGAGTAGTTCTCCCTCGGGGCTGAGGGTATGTACCAGTAGCTATGTGTTTGATCTCTCTCTCTCTCTCTTGTGTTCTTGATTTGGCACGATCTTGATGTATCACGAGCTTTGCTATTATATTTGGATCCTGTCGGGGATATACCCCGCAACGTAAACCGTCCGGAAGTATAACCCGGCCGGACTTGGCGGTTTACTTGAGACCCGACTGACACTTGGCGATTCACTGGCGACCCGCCCTAACTTGGCGGTTTACAAGTAACCCGCCTGAACATTATGACTCACTGGTAACCCGGCGGGCAGGACAGGCGGATGACAAGGCCCAAGGCCTAGAAGGCCGGTTTATGCTAATGGTGGGCCGGTTTAAGAGAAAAGGTGTATTTCCCTTACAAGGAGTCAAGACCCGAACTTGTATCCGATTTGTATTAGAAGATAGACTAGTCCTAATCCTAATAGGACTGCACATGTAACCCGCCCCTTCAACATATATAAGGAGGGGCAGGGCTCCCCCAAAGGGAGAAGAGGGACAAGTTTCACAAGTTGGACAAGTTAGGTTTAGACAATAGCTCTCGAGATAGAACACACTTGTAACCGTGATCATCATCATCAATATCAATGAAGCAGGATGTAGGCTTTTACCTCTACCGTGAGGGGCCGAACCTGGGTAAAACATCGCGTCTCTCGTCCCGCTCAACCCCTCTCAAGCTACCGCATAGATGTGTTGGCCTCGCGACTAAGTCCTCGCATTAGGACATCTGCCGTGACAATTCCACGACAGTTGGCGCCCACCGTGGGACCTGCGCACGGTGGTGTTAAGTTCTTGAAGGGATTTTTTAGGGATCGAGAAGCTCGCCATTGACCAGATGAAGAAGAACCGGCACAGAACAATCGCGTAGGGTGACCTGGCATAGGACAACCTCGGGCAGAGCCGGAATGTTCATTGTCTTTGCGATCACAATCATGATTAATTTTTGGGCTGACAGTGCGAAATTTGAGTTGTGGAGAAGTTAGAATTGTGAACAGGGGCGCTGCGGCAAAGTCGCCGAGACCGATTCCGCGGCAGAGTCTTTATCAATCTATGCTATCGACAATATTTCGAAACTTTCAGGTTTGAGCCGGTCCGGATCGAAGTCCGCAGATGATCAGTGTCGTGGATTTGTCACGGCAGATGTCCTAGCGAAAGGACTTAGTCGTGGAGCCATCGCTGCGAGTTTTACTTGAAGGGGTTTAAAGCGGACACAAAGACACGAGGGTTTTATACTAGTTCGGCCCCTTCGATGAAGGTAAAAGCCTACGTCTAGTTGTGATGGAATTGATATGATCTCGATGGCTAGGGAGCAAACAAGCTTCGCCTAGGCTCGAGTTGTAGTTGTCTCCCCTGAACCGCCACCGGGTCGTCCCCTTATATACACGGGCGACGCCCGTCGGTCCATAGAGTCCTAACCGGTTCATACTCGTATTCCGGTTGGTATCTCTCTATTCCTTACTTACAATACAAGTCATACATCAGGCTGGTTCACGGCTACATGCTCTAACTGACTACAGGCCTTGGGCCTTCATCTGTTTATGCCACTAAGGAAGTTAAACCGGCCCAAGTAGGCCGGTTTATGCCTAGTGGTAATATCCCCAACATTAGGCCCCAGATTGATTTGAACTGGTTCATGTCAATCCTTCACACCATCTTGCGTCTTGGATATCTTCTGTTAATTGGCGAATCTCCATGTCGTCATCATTTTGGTTGCTGTAAACCGGAATGACATCATCAGTTTTGGTTACTGTAAACCAGCATGACATCATTGTGAAATTCCTAACGCCCTCTTAATGACAGCTCCTGGATTCGCGCGTTTGACCTAGCTCGGTTGCCTTATAAATAAGACCGAAGGGTCATTTCCTTTTTCTTCCCTTCGTCCCTTCTTCTTCTTCTTCCTCACGTCGCCGGCTTTGGAGCTCCGCCACCACCGTCGGCCTCTGCCTCGTCTCGGGCCGCTGCATCAACCTGAATGTACCAGAGTGTTGCGGCGTCTTTCCGCATCTTCTCCATTCCCGGTAAGTCTTCTCTCCTTCTTAACCTAGATCTGTTCTTAGGGTTCCATGTTCTTGCTATGTTCATTGCGCGTTCATAGCTGTTCTCTGACCTTGAATGCATCTGTGGACTCTTGTGCTTAGTAGCGATCCCTTTAGCATCCGCCTACTATTTCTCATCCAAGCGCATAGATCTCCCGCACATATCCGCTCAATGGTTCACTTCTGTTTCCGCCTTAGTCTTCAAAATATTTCCTGTTTTTATGAGCTTGCTGTAGATCCGCGGCTGTAACATGATTTTGTGAAACTTGTTTCCGCATAACTAGTTGTCCATAGTTTCAATTGCTTCCGATGCTTAGGCCAGGTGGTTTAACTTCACTGTAGAGAAAAAATTGCTAAACCGGCATATATGTCATTAGTCCCCTGGTTGAATCGCCAGAATCCATCTGATGCTGCGTTGTAGAAGACCGGTTTATGGGTACTGCCTCCGGTTTACCGTAATTAGATCAACACCTTTTTATCCGGCATGACCTTGAACCGGATCACTTATTTCTTGTAGATCTCGTCATGGCCAAACAAGTGTACGAGTGCAACTGGGTTCCCTCCCGTGTCACATAATCACAGCTGAACGATCTAGTCCTGATCGGCGCTTTGGATAGCAAAGACACGATTCACTGGAGGGTTCCTGGAGATGAATGTCCTCCTACGCCCCAGGAAAGAGAGGTCGTGGTCTTCGCAGATCATATGGCCCGGGGCTTCAAACCGCCCGACTCTAAATTTTATCGGGATGTGTTAGCCAACTTTCAACTCCGTCCACAGGATATTGGCCCCAACTCCGTCACCAATCTATGTCACTTTCAAGTACTTTCTGAGGCATACCTTCAAGAGGAGCCTTCAGTCGAGTTATTTAGAGATCTCTTTCATCTGAACCGCCGTACTAAATTCACTGACGGCCCTAATACCGAACTGGGCGGTATGGCCATTCAGAAAAGGAAAGAAATCACCTATCCCCACGTCAAACTCCATACTCACCCCAAGGAATGGAATGCAACTTGGTTTTATTGCAAGGATACCTCTCCTGACAATGAAAATCCCTTGCCTGGCTTCCGTCCGGAACGGCTCAGCAACACTCACCCTTTTCCACAAAGGCTAAGCGCCAAGGAGAGAATTAAATACGCTCCTCAACTATCCAAGCTCCGGGCCTTCATGGCCAATGGTTTAACAGGAATAGACCTTGCACGCTGCTGGATATCATGGAGCATTTTGCCTCTAAGCCGGCGCCCAAATTTGATGTGCGAGTATACTGATAATGTCGATGACCCACTCCGACACACGAAAATCCAACTCCCTGATGACGAAGTCACCGAATCTGTGAAAAAGATGCTGAATGAACCGAAGCACCTCTGTGCTCAAACCGGTCTGCCTCCTTACTGCACCACCAACAAACCGCCAGCGGTAATATTTTAATTCTCTATTGTTGAACCGGTTACTATTTTATATGCTCAACATTACTGCTGATCCAGGGTGATAATCCATTTTGGAGCAAGAAACTTCCTCAAGACAAAACGGAGAAGGCTGGACGGCCAACCCGGCCCAAGACCAAGGTTATCAAGAAGCCAGCTCATAAGAGAAAAACCACCGCTTCATCTGACCCAGCCATTGACGATGATGTGGGTAATCCGGATCTTGAGGTAGAACTTGATTCACTTGGCTTGCTTTTTACACGCCTTATTGATGATAATGCTTGTCAGGATGACGCTGAAGCCAGCAATGCGGGTTTTGTTGAGGTAACCATTCTCTCTTCCGATTCAGAAATCCTGCCTTTGCCAAAATTTCGCCGGGCAAACCGGAAAGTTAAATTTTCTCATCCTTTTGCTTATCTGGATTCCCAATTTCTTATGAAGACCCAACAACACGAAGCTCGCCGCACAACCCAGCACAGTGGCCAGGTAGTTACCTCTACCGGTTTACCAAACAGTCCGGTTCGAAAACGCCGCTCCGAGGTCTCTGACCTTTTTATTGATTTAAATCCTAAAGCGGGTTTCTTCCGTCAACCTCTTAATCCATCCGACTCCGATTACCAGGTCACTTCTCATTCATCGTCTGGTGAATCATCGGCCACCCAGCTACCACCTTTGAAAACAGTTGCTGGGTAAGTTAAACCGAACATATGCTTCCAGTATACTGCGCAATGGCTTACGCTTTTCCTTGACTTTTTATTTTTCTTTCAGGGCTAAACCGAAACCAAGCAAGAAGGCCCGCCTAGATAGAGCGGCTGAAGAAGATGTGGCCCCAGAACATGACCAAGCACCGGTTCATGAAGTTTTTACTTGTGAAGATATCCCCAATGATCCTCCTCTGCAAGACGACGTTATCCCTGAAGAAGGTCTTATTCATACTCCAGCCTCTGCTAATCCGCCTGCCAGCTCTGTTCAGATTGAGAAATCCCAAACTCCTGCTGACAAAACGGCCGCGCCAACCCAAACCGGCGAGTCAAAAGATGATGATGTTGTGATTACCGGCGTAGGCCGCTCTGAACCCGAGAATCCTGCCACCCTCACCAGGCATACCATCAAAAAGGATTCTTCCCCTTTGAACAAAGGAAAATGGGATGTTGAATTAGAGACATACGCCGCTCTGAATGCTCAAGATCTTCACTCTGGCTATCTAAACCGGCTTTACACTAGCCGTGACTGTGAAGCTGGCCTGGTCAAAATGATGAGGGATAAATTTGAGGTAAATTCCTTTTTTCCTTTCTGCCATTGCATTCATCCTTGTAGCCCCCAAGGGCCGGTTTGTGACCTTGGTCAAACCGGGACTTGATCCTGAACATTTTTTTTGAAATCCGTCGGCATAACCCTCGAGGGCCGGTCTAACTTAGCATAAGTAAACCGGGGCTCAAAAATAAAGAGCTGTCCTTAGAACATAATTTGATCAAATAGCCATTAGCCCCCAAGTGCCAAGTTGAATACTTGTATTGAACTTGGGACTTTGTAAGCTAGCAATATACAAAAAATTGAAGGTGCATTAGCCCCCAAGTATCAGGCATATAACTTTGTTATGTGGTTGATACTTCCATTTCTTGGATCGCCTGTACAAATATTTAAAATGCCATCTATATGCAGGCTGAGGTGAAAATCCGGGAGGACCGGATTGCCGATTTGCAGGAAGCCCTGAAGACCCAGCAGGCTGAAACAGATAAGGCAAAGCAAGAATTAACCAGCGCGTTGAGCACTGCTGAACGGCTGAAAGAAAGATTCAAGAAAGAGCGGGTTGACTGGGCCACTGAGAATGCCGGTTTAACCAAAAGAGCAGAAAACGCTGAAGCGGCCCTTAAACCGGTGGTGGATGAACTGACGGCCGTACAGCGGCAAATACACTCCATGACTGCTGCAATCTTTGGTAAGCTGCTTGTAACTTCTGTGATAAATTTGAATCTGCTGTATCGTAAATCCGGTTTGAGACCGTTCCAATTTTGTTTGTAGGCACACATATTGGGCATTTAGGAAATGATGTGTGGAAGAAATTGAAAGCTGCCTACACCTTGGTGGAACAATTGTATACCGGAGCCCAACGGATCATCACCACAGCTTATCACAACAACCCGGCGCCCTCTTTAATCCAGGACACTCTTAGCAAGCTGTCAATGCTTCCAGCCCGGATTGAGGAGCTGAAAAAATCCGCTGCCCGAACCGGAGCCATCAATGCCTTAATCCGGGCAAAGGCATGGGTGCCCGACTTTGATCCTGTGGAAGCATCTCAAGGCTATCCCAGTCTGAAAGAAGATGGCTCTAAATTCAATGAAGAGGATTTAAGGGCCATAAACCGTGCAGTGCGCTCGCTGGCTTGCCAGCTGGCTCAAGAGGCAGATTTGACGCATTATCAAGCGGAATATAATAATCAAAACAAGCGAGTGCCGGCCCCAACTGTTGAAGCGGAGAATCTGATTCCTCCAATCCGTAAGCACACTTACGCCCCTGATATTGAACCGTCTTCCCTGATCCATGAAGAGGCTGTTTTCCAAGCTTTAATGGGAATCGACTGGACCACTGTTGATTTCCAGCCAATGGGTAGAGACGAGGAAGCTGAAGCGGCGGAGGATGAGGAGCAGGCTTGAACCGGAAGCCGGTTTGAAGAGCTATTTGCAACATCCTTCCACAAAACAATGATTTTGTTTGAGCACCATGCCGCCTTGTAATAGGATAGTTAAAACTTCTGCCTGGAATATGCCTTCGTGCATAAGTACTGAAGCTTTTGCTTGACAAACTTTAATTCATATTTCCTGCAATCAGAAAAATTTGAACTTCGGTGGCGGCTATGCCGTCAGCCGGATTATGATCTTGATATGTGTATCAGTAATATAACAAATAGATGATACATAAATACCTGCCACATTTGAGCATAAAGCTGGCTTTAGCCAAGCCTGAAGCGGTGGTTTTATAAACCATTACCGTCAAAAAGGGAGAAAGTAGCTCCCGTACAGACCGTACTGACTTAATACGAGCCCCCTGGTTACTCCATGATGTTAATAGGGAAAAGGTAAACCAGGCAGACTCCTCCGGATTAAAAGGGGGATCAAAAATCATTGGCTGAACCGGAAAAAATATGCTTGTTGACATAAAGAAATCCAACAAAAGCAAAGAACGAACAAACCATGAAAACAACATGGAAGCAAAAGTAATGATAAAAACCATTTGCAAAAATATGCTATACTGAGCTGTTCAGATGGTATTACCATGGTCGGACAGGATCAAGGCCCCCAATAGGAGTGACAATGATTCAAGCCAGCCAGGTCCCCAAATGACTCGTGGCATATATGCCAGATCAAGAGGCGTGGCAATGGTTCGGGCCCGACCATGCCCCCAAGTGATTTTGTGGCCTTAGGCCGACCAAGAGGCATGACTGGTTCAGACTTGACCAAGTCCCCAAATGATCTGGTGGCTGTCGCCTATCGAAGGGTGTTCGTTGGTTCGGACACGACCAAGGCCCCCAGTGATATATAAAAAACAAATGTCAAGGGGTAAACCGGAGGCCGCTTTAAACAGAACCACTCCGTGTAACCTCGCATGATGAGAAAGACAGAGACCCCGCTTTAGCTGAGGCTCCGGTTTGATATATCAAAGATAATATATACATTGTCATGATATGTACATAGATAGAGCCGATGGCTCAAGTATAGTAAGGCCGAAGATGAGCTATATTCCACGGCCTGTTGGTCTCCTCCTCTGATGTACGTGAGTCTTGATGCCCTCGAATATCAATCAGATAGTATGACCCGTTGTGCAAATTTTTGCTGACCACGAAAGGTCCCTCCCAAGGTGGGGATAATTTGTGCATATCCGCTTGATCTTGGATGAATCGAAGCACCAAATCTCCTTCTTGAAAAGTTCTGGTTCTAACCCGGCGACTGTGATAGCGACGAAGATCCTGCTGGTAAATCGCCGAACGGGCAGCCGCTATATCACGCTCCTCGTCCAATAGGTCCAAAGCGTCTTGCCGTGCTGTCTCATTGTCTGCTTCAACATAAGCTGCCACACGAGGCGAATCGTGCCGGATGTCACTAGGGAGAACTGCCTCTGCTCCATAGACCATGAAAAATGGCGTGAATCCTGTGGACCGGTTTGGCGTAGTATTGATACTCCATAATACAGATGGTAGCTCTTCAACCCAACATCCTGGTGTTCTTTGCAATGGGACCAAAAGCCGGGGTTTGATGCCTCGTAAGATTTCCTGATTAGCTCGTTCTGCCTGTCCATTGGACTGGGGGTGTGCCACTGATGATACATCAAGTCGGATGTGCTCACGTTCACAGAACTCCTTCATAGCGCCTTTGGATAAATTGGTACCATTGTCAGTAATGATACTGTGTGGAAAACCAAACCGGAAAATCACCTTCTTGATGAACTGCACCGCTGTTGCTGCATCACACTTGCTGACAGGCTCCGCTTCAACCCACTTGGTAAATTTGTCAACTGCCACCAAAAGGTGGGTTTTCTTATCCTTGGATCTTTTAAAAGGCCCAACCATATCCAGCCCCCAAGTTGCAAACTGCCATGTTATTGGGATCATCCTCAATTCTTGAGCCGGCACATGAGCACGCCTTGAAAATTTCTGACATCCATCACACCGTTTAACCAAGTCCTATGCATCAGCATGCGCTGTCAACCAGTAGAACCCGTGACGAAACGCCTTTGCCACCAGAGACTTTGAACCGGCGTGGTGTCCACAATCCCCTTCATGGATTTCTCTTAAGATTTCACAACCTTCCTCAAGAGAAACACAACGTTGAAACGCCCCTGATACACTGCAATGATGTAATTCACCATTGACAATTGTCATAGACTTGGATCGCCGGACTATCTGCCTGGCCAGAATCTCATCCTCTGGTAACTCTCCCCGGTTCATGTACGCAAGATAAGGAGCTGTCCAATCTGGAATAACATGCAGGGCTGCCACCAACTGAGCCTCCGGATCAGGGATAGCCAAATCCATCTCACCTGGGAGCTTGACTGACGGGTTGTGCAACACGTCCAAAAAGACGTTAGGCGGGACCGGTTTACGCTGAGAGCCCAACCGGCTTAAAGCATCCGCCGCTTCATTCTTCCGACGGTCCACATGATCCACTTGATAACCCTTGAAACAACCTGCAATATTATCTACTTCCCGACGATATGCAGCCATGAGCGGGTCCTTAGAATCCCAAGTGCCAGACACCTGTTGAGCCACTAGGTCCGAGTCACCAAAGCACTTAACCCAGCTTAAATTCATCTCTTTAGCCATCCGGAGACCATGGAGTAAAGCTTCGTACTCAGCTGCATTATTAGTACAAGGGAACATTAAGCGGAGAACATAACAAAACTTATCACCTCGTGGGAAAGTTAATACGACTCCAGCCCCCGAGCCTTCCAATTGCCTGGACCCGTCAAAATGAATAGTCCAATATGTGTGATCCGGCTTCTCCTCTGGTGCTTGTAACTCCGTCCAGTCATTGATGAAGTCAACAAGTGCTTGAGACTTCACTGCCGTCCGAGGCACGCACTTCAGTCCATGTGGCCCAAGCTCTATAGCCCACTTGGCAATCCGGCCAGTCGCCTCCCGGTTCTGTATAATATCACCCAAGGGAGCTGAACTGACCACTGTGATGGGGTGCCCTTGAAAATACTGCTTCAACTTCCGACTGGCCATAAAAACTCCATAGACCAGTTTCTGCCAATGCGGATATCTTTGCTTGGATTCAATAAGCACCTCGCTGATATAATAAACCGGCCGCTGAACCAGATATTCCTTGCCTGCCTCTTTGCGTTCCACCACAACAGCCACGCTAACTGCCCGAGCATTGGCCGCTACGTATAATAATAGTGGCTCCTTGTCGACCGGAGCTGCAAGAACAGGCGGATTGGCTAACTGCCTCTTCAGGTCCTCAAATGCCTCATCAGCAGCTAGACTCCAGACGAAATTGTCTGTCTTCCTCAGCATTTGATACAAAAGGGATAGACTTCTCCCCGAGGCGGCTGATAAACCGGCTCAGCGCAGCAATTCGGCCCGCCAAACGCTGAACATCATTGATACACTTCGGTTTAGCTAGGGATGTAATAGCCGTAATCTTCTCCGGATTAGCCTCAATTCCTCTGTTAGACACCAGAAAACCCAATAACTTGCCTGCCGGAACACCAAAAACACACTTGGCCGGATTAAGCATCATCCTGTAAGCTCGCAAGTTGTCAAAGGTCTCCTTCAAATCATCCACCAGCGTCTCCTTCTGTCTTGATTTTACTACAATATCATCCACATAGGCGTGCACATTGCGGCCGATCTGATCATGCAGGCAATTCTGTACACATCGTTGATAGGTGGCTTGGGCACTCTTGAGCCCGAAGGGCATAGATACATAGCAGAAGGCTCCAAAGGGAGTAATAAATGTTGTTTTCTCCTGGTCCTTAACCGCCATCTTGATCTGATGATATGCAGAGTATGCATCCAAAAAACTCAAACGCTCACAACCCGCCGTGGCATCAATGATCTGATCAATACGGGGGAGGGCAAAAGGATCTGCCGGACAGGCTTTGTTAAGATCTGTGTAATCCACACACATACGCCAAGTGCCGTTTTTCTTAAGAACCAGCACCGGATTCGCAAGCTACTCTGGATGGAACACCTCAATAATAAAGCCAGCTGCTAAAAGCCTGTCCACTTCCTCTCCAATGGCTTTGCGTCTTTCTTCGTTAAACCGGCGGAGGAACTGTTTCACCGGTTTATACTTAGGATCCACATTAAGAGCGTGCTCAGCGAGTTCCCTCGGTACACCTGGCATGTCAGACGGCTTCCATGCAAAAATGTCCCGATTCTCACGGATGAACTCGATGAGCGCGCTTTCCTATTTGGGATCCAGGTTGGCACTGATAGTGAACTGCTTGGACGAATCGCCGGGCACGAAGTCAACAAGCTTGGTCTCAGCTGCCGATTTGAACTTCAGATCTGAATCATGCTCTGTAGTTGGTTTCTTTAAAGGGGTCATATCCGCCGGATCAACATTGTCCTTATAATACTTCAACTCCTCCGTGGCACAGACTGACTCTGCATAAGCTGCATCACCCTCTTCACATTCCAAAGCGATCCTATGGTTCCCGTGAACTGTTATCGTCCCCTTGTAACCCGGCATCTTGAGCTGTAAATAGATATAACAAGGCCGCGCCATGAATTTGGCGTAAGCCGGCCGCCCAAACAGGGCGTGATACGGGCTCCGGATCTTCACCACTTCGAAGTTTAATTTTTCCGACCGAGAATCGTGCTCGTTCCCAAAAGCCACATCTAGGGCTATCTTGCCAACAGGATATGCAGATTTGCCTCGCACAACACCATGGAATACCGTATTCGACGGTCTGAGATCCTTGTCTGTTAGTCCCATGCGCTGAAATGTCTCATAGTATAGTATGTTAATACTGCTTCCTCCATCCATGAGCACCTTGGTGAACTTATAACCCCCCACCTGAGGGTCCACTACTAATGCTAACTGGCCCGGATTATCAACCCAGGGCGGGTGATCTTCTCTGCTCCACACGATGGGCTGCTCTGACCAGCGTAAGTAACGTGGTAAGGCCGGTTCAACAGAATTCACCGCTCGCTTGTGGAGTTTTCAGTCGCGCTTATCCAAGCCAGTTGTGAAGACATGGTATTGCCCATTGCTCAACTGCTTTGGCTGGCTCTGATAACCTGACTGCTGCTGCTGCTGCTGGCCATTCTGATTATTCTGGCTATTGTGACCGCCCTGATTGAAACCTGAACCGGAAGCTCCATCGTGACCCGGGCCGTGTAAACCGGATCCTGAACCGCCACCTGATCCATGGTCATACCGGAAGGCATTAGAGTTTTTAAACTCCCGCATAATATAACAATCCTTCCAAAGGTGGTTAGCCGGTGTCTCCTTCGTCTCGTGCTTTGGGCAAGGCTGATTCAACAAATAATTCAAACGGCTTGCGTTAGGATTGGGGGTCCCATTACAATCTGCCGCTTTACCTCTGCGCCGCTGCCCCTGTCCTGTGCATTAGCGTTGGCCAGAAAATCCATGCTACCCTCCGCCTTGCGTTTGCCTCCGTTTCCATGACCCGCCGGTTTGTACTGCTGCTGTTTAGAGTTGCTATTCTTCCTTCCCTTCCCTGTTTCATCATCATCAGGTTCGGGATCCTTGGTACTGTCCGAATCGGCATACTTTACTAAAGCAGCCATGAGGGTTCCCATGTCATTACAGAACTGCTTCATGCGTCCCAATTTCAATTTTAGAGGCTCAAACCGGCAGTTGCCTTCCAGAGTTAAGATCGCAGAGTCAGCATTAATCCTGTCAGATGAGTGCAAAATTTCCGAAACGCGGCGCACCCAACGGGTCGTTGATTCTCCTTCCTCCTGGACACAAGCCGCCAGGTCTACTATGGACTTGGGCTGCTTACATGTATCCTTAAAATTCTGTATAAACCAGGCCCGCAACTGGGCCCATGAGCTGATAGAATTGGGTGGCAGGCTCTTTAACCAAGTACGAGCCGTGCCCTCAAGCATCATGGTGAAGTATTTTGCACATGCGGCCTCATCCACGTCCAGCATCTCCATGGCCATCTCATAACTCTCTACCCATGCTTCAGGGGGTAAATCAGCGGTGTAATTCGACACCTTGTGTGGACCCTTGAAATCTTTGGGCAGGCGCACATTATGTAAAGCTGGGATTAAGCAAGGCACTCCCAAAGAGGATGTGATCCCTGGTCCGGCAAAGGTTGTAGAACGAACCGGTGTAAGTTGGCCCGCATTATCCTGTGCTGCTAACTCGGCCTCCCTTTGTGCCCGGCCCCGGTCCACCACATCCTGAGCATCTCCAACACCACCTGCCGGGTCATTACCACGGGCCGCTTCACGGCCTCGCGCACTGCTTGATATGGCCGGTTCCTCCATGCGCCTGCTATAGCTCCGGCTCGGACGGGGCGTAGAATGAATCCGATCACGGCTGTATGAGTATGCCTCCTGCTGAATCAGCGCAGTCCGGAGAAGCTCCTTAACCCGGCGTGTCTCTATCGCTTGCGGAGAATCCCCTTCGACTGGGATGGCCTCTAACCGTGCAGCGGCCGCAACAAGTTTGTCCATAGGATTAGAATAATGACCTGGGGGCGTCTGGACCAGCGGAAAATTCATAATGTTCTGCTGAGGGGTTCCATCAGGCGAGGTTGGACCGGCTCCCCTGGTCCTGGTGCCTCAATCCGGTTTGTCTCCGGGTACTGCGGCGGATTACTAGGCCCAACCCCTGGAGTGTGAAAGAGATTTCGGGGGTCAAACCCTGACGGCAGGCGTGATCTGTGCTTCCGCTTCAAAACCTCCTGTGATGCGTTCTGGTCAAGCATGAGTTTATAGGCCTGGGCGTCCAAAGCGGCCCGTTCTGCAGTCATCCTGTCCTTTTCTGCTGCCAGATCCGCTTTGGCTTGCACGATCTGCTCTTTCACCTTCGCGATTTCTGCATTATGGGCCTCCCGATCCGCCGGATTATCCTCTGCCATAAGCGCGGCTAGTGCATCAAACAGATCAGATAGAACCTGAACCAGCGGGCGCACAAGGCCTCCTGCCCCTGCTGCGGCTGCCGCTGCTGATCCGGAGAGCATTGCTGCGGCGGTCAAAGAGTGATTCGCCGCCTGTGTACCGGCCATGAATATTCCAACCCGGTTGACCTGGCCCAGGGGGTCCGGAATACTGTCGCCATCGGAACAGCCCCTAATCTGGCCGTCTTGCAACTTGTATAGCGATTCGGTCTCTCCGGTCGAGGACTCGTCATCAGAATAGACGACGGTCTCATTACCGTGTTCTGACTCGTCCTCACGCTCACATTCGTGGACGACTCCAACGAAGACATGCTTCACAGCCGGTTTATCCCGGGTAGATCTCGCACGCTGAGCCGTCTCGATGAGGTTGGTGCAGATGTCCGGCTCGGGCCCAGGCTCACCGATTTTGCCAATGAAAATGTGTATGCCACCAAAGGGGACCCGATACCCGTACTCGATTGAATCGGCCTCGGGACCCCATCCTGCGTCGTTGATGTAGATCCTGCCCCGACGACTCTTGGTCATCCGGCCCACAACATAGCCTTCGAGTCCCTTGAGCTTGCCCTCCAAGATCGTCAAACCATCGTGTGATAGCCCCACGGTGGGCGCCAACTGTCGTGGATTTGTCACGACAGATGTCCTAGCGAAAGGACTTAGTCGTGGAGCCATTGCTACGAGTTTTACTTAAAGGGGTTTAAAGCGGACACAAAGACACGAGGGTTTTATACTAGTTCAGCCCCTTCGATGAAGGTAAAAGCCTACGTCTAGTTGTGATGGAATTGATATGATCTCGATGGCTAGGGAGCAAACAAGCTTCGCCTAGGCTCGAGTTGTAGTTGTCTCCCCTGAACCGCCACCGGGTCGTCCCCTTATATACACGGGCGACGCCCGTCGGTCCATAGAGTCCTAACCGGTTCATACTCGTATTCCGGTTGGTATCTCTCTATTCCTTACTTACAATACAAGTCATACATCAGACCGGTTCACGGCTACATGCTCTAACTGACTACAGGCCTTGGGCCTTCATCTGTTTATGCCACTAAGGAAGTTAAACCGGCCCAAGTAGGCCGGTTTATGCCTAGTGGTAATATCCCCAACAATCAGGTTGAACAATACGGAATTACAAGTTGTGGGACTTTTTGCTCACGAGTAGGATCGCCATGGTCTGAGTTCGCTTGCCCCGAAAAGTTATAGCAGAGACAAAGGAGGGGAAGAAGGAGCAGCTAAGCTAACCGGGCAAAAAACAATTGGGGCGCAAGGTCTCTTGCCTAGCATCACGGCAAAAGCTAAATCTGCACGCGCACCAAGGCTGTCCGATCACATCAATCGACGAAAGATGCTACTCCTAGTACTACACGGAACCGGAGGCAATTAGGAGTTGCAAAAATACAGCTGCTACTAAGGGCCTGTTTGGTTTCACTAAGTCACCTGACTTATAAGTCAGGTGACTTAAAATCAGTGATTTATAAGTCACGTCTGTTTGGTTACCACCTGACTTATAAGTCATCTGAGCACATCTTTCTAACTTGTTTTTTATGTAAAGGTGATGGGACCCATGCAAAAGGGGCTGACTTATAAGTTTTAAGTTGGGGTGAAGCAACTTATAACTTATAAGTTGGGGTGACTTATAAGTTGGGTCCGTTTGGTAAAATAAGTCACTTTTTGCACTTTTCGACTTATAAGTTGGTGACTTATTTGAAACCAAACAGGGCCTAATTGCATAGACCAGCGTCCAGATCAGCCCAAAAAATGTGTCTACACCGGGGTACTTGTTCCATTGTACTACCTTTCATAAGAAAGGACAGACGACGAAGATTGTCTGGCTCCGACTGCACGGTTTCCTGTACTGGCCGCCGGCGTCATCTGCAATTGATAACATAGATCAAATCACTTTCCAGCCAGATTAGCAGAGCATGTGAGCCGCCCTCGACTGCAGCCTCAAAACCGCGTGACCCGGCCTCGACCACCGTCAGCAAGCCACCGCTTCGGCATGTTTCTGCGACCGTGTTTTCCGTGAGCCGTCATGTTCACTGTTCGTCTCGCCGTGTCACTTCCAAGACGCCGCACGCTGAGCCGCCCATTGCTATGTCAAAAGGTCCGGCCTCCGCAAGTTGCCCCGTCAGCCGCCGTTGTCGGAACCCCCTCACTTCATTGCTCACTTCCACCCAAGGGACGCCTGCACAGGGCTCCGCCTCGTTCTGCCGCTGCTGCGGCCCTCGGAGGTGGGCTCAGAGGCGCAAAGGCCCGCTGGAGCGCCTTCACCTCGTCAGATTCATTTTTTCCGGAGCTATAGAATGAGTAGCTATGGAGTATGGAAAAGCAGCGGTCTACTGGGATATAAAAATACACAAATACGATGGGAGTACTTCAACTTGTATGGGACTGTCGCTATTGACTGTTACAACCACGCTTTTGTGCTAGAACTGGCGTGGAGCTTGAAGCCAGACCGGCTAGTGCGCGTACATGAGATTCAAAAAAAGGGATAAGAGCACAGGCGGCCGGCGAACAAATTGATAGTCCAAATACCAAGACCACAGCCTGGGGATGTCTCGACTCACATTTCAAAGCTGCACATCATTATACATGAATCAGGGCACAAATCCCATCGATCATAGCTCCTACAATCAATCTATGTGAGATTAAGATCAACGGAAATTAAACTTATGTCAGTATGGGCTGTCTTTTAAATCTGACTATGTCCAGCATTATCCAGCATCAGTCTGTGTTCATCCAACAAATCACCAGGTGCTTTCTATGTATCTTATCAACATATATTAAATTGTTTGGGAACAATTACCTTGGTCTCTGGTATTTTTTCGCAGAACCATTATTCGTTACAAAGGTGTTGCAAAGGGGCATGCGTCAATATTATTTTTGCACTGGCGCTTGTTCGTGCCATGCTGCTGGATGGACACGTGAGCAAGTCGCCGCCCCCACTACATCAACACATGCGACTGACTCGTTGTTTGTGCCCATGGCCGACTCACCCGCGTCCGTGCCATTTCCAACGCCGCGGTCGACTCTCTTGTCCGCGCCGGCTTACAACGCCGAGGCCAACTCTCCCGTCCGCGCCGGCTTACAACGCCGCGTCCGACTCATCCATCTGCTCGTGCGGTGATAATTACTGGCCTGACGTATCAGGTGAAATCCATCCAATATATTTTTATATTATATATTGCTTTATTTAAAAGAGCAATTACTCTGGTTTGCAAGTTGTCCGATGCAGTATTCAAACAGGTCTATATCACGGTTAATTATGAAGAATCTCAAGCCAACTCCTCAAGTCGCCTTGAGACTCAGGGGCTATGATGACATGGCTCAGTAAATATTGCCAGTTTAAAGGCCATCAGAAAATTTTCGGCCCAAAATAAAGAAAAAAATCTGGTTTAAAATCTTGTTCAAGAGACATCTCTCTCCTGCAAAGCTTTCAAGCTCTCAAATCCGGTTCAAACATCCGGCTCAAGGTTCAAAAAGGAATTAACTTCTCGCAAGTTCGAGTTTAAAGGCCGTCAAAAAAATTTCGGCTGAAAATGAAGATTCCGGTTTAAAATCCGGTTCAAGGGAAAGATGTCTCCCACAAAGCTTTGAAGCTCTCAATATCCGGTTCAAAATCCCGGTTAAAGAAGAATTTGTCTCTTGCAAAAAGTTAAAAGTTGCCGAAGAGAACCTGCTGCCATGATGCGCGGTTCAAACATGGGTATCCCGCCTTATTGGCTTATCATATTATTAATCACATGGGGGCTTCTATTTCATAAAGCAGCGTCCGGTTTACCCCTTGATTTAGCTTATCAAAGCTTTATATAACATCACTTGGGGGCTTGGTCATATCTGAACCATAGCTACACCTCTTGATCAGCGCAATGCCACAACATCACTTGGGGGCTTGGTCGTATCCGAACCATAGTCACACCTCTTGATCGGCTCAAAGCCAAATCAATACGGGGCCAAAGAGAGTGTTGTAAAACAACAATTCAAACATAGGCACCCACTGAGCACATCTCAAAACGTTACTTGGGGATTCTTTGCTATCGCAATGAACTTAGAATCTACACTTGTAATGGGCTATCAAGCCATGGCTTGGAAGCCTGGTGTATACACCTAAAACCCCGGGTTAACCTGCCTCTTTAAGTAAGTTACTCCGCCCAGGTAAACCTGGTATGACCCTTCGAACTTTGACAAGTTACTCTAAAATACAGACCCTGAACTTGTCAAGTTAAAATGATGATTGGTTAAGGATTGAGGACCATCTTAAAAGGCTTTGCAAAAATGGTTTAACTCAGTGGCCTGGCAGCCCATGAAAAGCCTCAAATTTGGGGCCTGGCAGCCCGTGAAAAGCCTCGACTACAATGGTTTTTATTTGCCTTTTGCTAAGTTTTTCTTTTCATAAGATGTGTGATGTTTTTGACCCGGTGTTTATCAACCCGGTTAGGCTGTCAACTATAAGTTGTCAGTATAAGTTACAATCCGGAGATTATTAACCTGGCCTGGTTTCGACTACAAGTCGCCAGCATCGAATATGGATAATCCGGTGTTTATCACAACCCGGTACAGTTTTATCATAAACCGGCACAATATGGAAGGAGTTATCAGTACTCAAGATTGGGGTTATCACCTTTACTACAAAAAGTTGGTAAAACCAACAATGTGATTCAATGTCACAGGTATGATGTATTTCATATTTGATTATTCTTAAGTGCAGCCTTGGTTATAAACCCGGGTTATATGTTGGGCATTATGACCCGTCCGGTGGTAAACCGGCAGGACACTTTAAACTTGTTGTATGCAGAAACAGGTTTGTTAAACCGGCCTGGCTTTGGACTATAAGTCGCCAGTATATATATTGGGATTGCGCCGTTGGACACATGCACTTATAAATCATTGGGTTATATTATTCAAATAGCCAAACTTGGCTGAATTTTCATTATGATATTGAATGAATATGGTTTTCATACTGGATTATATTATCTTGAATAGCCAACATCACTGGATTTTTATGGTTATTAATAACCGGTATTATTTAGTTTTCAAAGTCGCTTTAGCGCAATGGCTATTATTTTATCAAAGGATATGATTTATTCTACAATGGAAGGAATAGTCCCGAGTCGCTGCAGGCTTACAACCCGGCACTTGGGGGCTACATTATTCAAATTGAGATTACATGCAAGTCTCATGTCGCTGCAAGCATGCACCATGACACTTGGGGGCTAATGCAAAGTCATTTTTACTAGTCTTATTGAAGACCCGACTCATCATATTATAATGAGCCGGCCCTTGGGGGCTACCAATTGCTCCTGTCAACAATTCAAGGTACACAAGTTTTCGTCCATAATATTGAAGGATCCATTGCTCAGTTGGTAAAGCACAAGGCTCTTAACCTTGTGGACGTGGGTTCAAGCCCTATGATGGAAGCTACATTATAAGATGTTATTTTCATTGAAGTATATATCAAGTCCCGGTTCAGTATTATCTTACTAAGCCAGCCCTTGGGGGCTACACATCACTGCTCAAGTCTACATGATTATATTTACAAAGTCCCTGCTCATTATTGCATAATGACCCGACCCTTGGGGGATACAGTGCAAGTTTTTATAAGCAATTACAAGTCCCAAGTTGCTGCAAGCATGACAACCCGGTACTTGGGGGCTACATAATATGGAGTATTCAGTTTTTACTAGTGACTGGGATGAACAACATGGATTTCTTCAAAATTGGTAGTATTTATATTGAAGCAAGTCTTAAGCCATCACTTTGTTCTGCTCAAGACTTGGGGGCTACAGGTATTATATTATTATCGAAGAAATATTTTCAAATTCTCTGTTTGAGCAAACCAGATTGACCCGGCATCACCAATCATTATGACCCTATGGCTGCAACCCGGCGTCATCAATAATCATGAACCGGCGTTGTGAACCGGCGTTGGCAACAATCATGACCCAGAATTATCAATTTTTATAACCCAACAATGGTGGTAATCATAAACCGGCAAGTTCTACATCTTCAAGCCAGCTGAATATCAGTTGAATATTTGAAGACCAATATTTTTGTCAAATCAGAGCATTGAAGGCCGATTCGAATGGATTCTTTATTTACAAAATATCTTCTGCAAGCAAATTGATTATGAAGTTGGTCTATTGACTCGGATTTTCTAGAAGGAGGAAATAACAAGGATTTAAGGATGATCAGGTGCCAGTTTACAAGAATTTTTAACCTGGAGTACAACCTGTCAAAGTTGTTCTTGTGTTTGTTTACAGGATCAGTTTACCATGGATAAATCCAAGCTAAACTGGGGGCTAATGTCGGGGATATACCCCGCAGCGTAAACCGGCCGGAAGTATAACCCGGCCGGACTTGGCGGTTTACTTGAGACCCGGCTGACACTTGGCGATTCACTGGCGACCTGCCCTAACTTGGCGGTTTACAAGCAACCCGCGTGAACATTATGACTCACTGGTAACCCGGCGGGCGGGACAGATGGATGACAAGGCCCAAGGCCCAGAAGGCCGGTTTTTGCTAATGGTGGGCCGGTTTAAGAGAAAAGGTGTATTTCCCTTACAAGGAGTCAAGACCCGGACTTGTATCTGGTTTGTATTAGAAGATAGACTAGTCGTAATCCTAATAGGACTCCACATGTAACCCGCCCCTTCAACATGTATAAGGAGGGGCAGGGCTCCCCAAAAGGGAGAAGAGGGATAAGTTCCACAAGTTGGACAAGTTAGGTTTAGACAATAGCTCTCGAGATAGAGCACACTTGTAACCGTGATCATCATCATCAATATCAATGAAGCAGGATGTAGGCTTTTACCTCCACCGTGAGGGGCCGAACCTGGGTAAAACATCGCGTCTCTCATCCCGCTCAACCCCTCTCAAGCTACCGCATAGATGCGTTGGCCTCGCGACTAAGTCCTCACACTAGGACATCTGCCGTGACAATTCCACGACAGATCCTATGATGTTTCTTTCCCCGTCTTGTCTCTTGTAATGAATTGAGTTTCCCCTTTGAAGTAATCTTATCGGATTGAGTCTTTAAAGATTTGAGAACACTTGATGTATGTCTTGCCGTGGATATCTGTGGTGACAATGGGATACCACGTGCCACTTGATGTATGTTTTGGTGACCAACTTGCGGGTTCTGCCCATGAACCTATGCATATGGGTTGGCACACGTTTTCGTCGTGATTCTCCGATAGAAACTTTGGGGCACTCTTTGAGGTCCTTTGTGTTGGTTGAATAGATGAATCTGAGATTGTGTGATGCATATCGTATAATCATACCCACGGATACTTGAGGTGACATTGGAGTATCTAGGTGACATTAGGGTTTTGGTTGATTTGTGTCTTAAGGTGTTATTCTAGTACGAACTCTAGGGCTATTTGTGCCACTTATAGGAATAGCCCAACGGATTGATTGGAAAGAATAACTTTGAGGTGGTTTCGTACCCTACCATAATCTCTTCGTTCGTTCTCCGCTATTAGTGACTTTGGACTGACTCTTTGTTGCATGTTGAGGGATAGTTTTATGATCCAATTATGCTAGTATTGTTGAGGGAACTTACACCAGCAAAAGTATGAACCCTAGGCCTTGTTTCAACACATTGGCTTACCGTTTACGGTCACTTTTATCATCCGTTACCTTGCTGTTTTTATAATTTCAGATTACAAATACCTTTATCTACCATCCATATACCACTTGTATCACCATCTCTTCGCCGAACTAGTGCACCTATACAATTTACCATTGTATTGGGTGTGTTGGGGACACAAGAGACTCTGTTATTTGGTTGCAGGGTTGCTTGAGAGAGACCATCTTCATCCTACGCCTCCTACGGATTGATAAACCTTAGGTCATCCACTTGAGGGAAATTTGCTACTGTCCTACAAACCTCTGCACTTGGAGGCCCAACAACGTCTACAAGAAGAAGGTTGTGTAGTAGACATCAGGGTGGTAGATGACGGCGTGGCCTAGGAAGGGAACGACACGGAGCCGGGGAAGACTCGGCAGAGGTTGCCCACGCGGGGGGAGTACGAGGGTTTACTGTCTGGCTGCCGTTGCCGGAAAATAACAGGAGGTGTGGGTGAGTAGAGGAATGGTCTGGCCAGCAATGGAGTAGGGTGGGGGCGGTGCGGCCTTTGCGGCAGCACAGCCGGCCACGGGAGGCGGGAGCAGGCAGTCCCACCGACGATGGTTTGGGCGGCTGGAGCAAGAAGATCAGATATTGAAGAAGCAGCACGGCCGTTGGATTAACATCCAATGGTCACTGCTGCTAGAATCATTTGTGGACTAAGTTGACAAAGCCTTTCGTACACGTCAACCTAGTACACCCACAAGTCAGCCTCCAAATCTGTCCCAAACAGCATACAACCCAAAATTTCTAGCCAGATTCAAATTAATTTAAAAACTAAACATACCTTAATTTAAATCCAATGAAATTTTACCCGCACAAAAACAATGAAATTTCAAATATCAAAATCCGAAAGAAAAAAGTATTTTGGAACTAATTGCCTGTTTGCTGTATTTTTTCATTTTACAGCCCATTTAATATTACTTATAGCCCATTTCTTATTACTTATAGCCCATTTTCCGGGAAAATGCATCCCTCCTCGTCTTGAAAGATTTCCGGCCCAGCAGGGCATAGAAAATCAAGTAGGCCTACGTTGGTTATTCTGCAAAAAAACAAAATAGCTAGGCTAGCCGTTTTCAGAAAGGAAAAAAACAAACTGGGATGGTCATGTGCTAGACAGGCCACAACTCTCGAACAACCTAGTTGATACCCTTCTCCGTCCCGAAAAAATAAAATTATTGCGCGCACTGTTGGGTCCCTACTTTCATCCTCACCATGTACATTCATCTCCTTATTCCTATCGATTGTTGAACATGTTGACAACACCGGAGGGCGGTACCGCGGCGACTGAACCAAGGCAGAGGACGATGGTGATGCCTCGGATGGGAACGAATAGGAGCCGGGCAAGATGCGTAGAGTTTTAGGGTGTGATGTGGCCACAATGCATGCGCGGCAGCACAGCGAGGCATGGGAGGTGGGAGCAGGCGGTCCCGCCGGCGCTGGTTTGGCTTTGGCGGCTTGAGGAAGAAGAGACTGAAGAAACACGAAAGACATTGAATGTCAATCCAACGGTGGCACAATCGTTTGTTGACTAAGCTGACACCAAGTAGCATACTTTTTTATATATAGGAAGAAAAGAAAAACTGGACTCATTCGCCTGATAACATTCCCGAAACTGTGACCATTTGATCTTGCGTCGCAACTAAAACTGTGAGGAAAATGTGTTTGTCTGCGGTCCTCCTCCCAGGGAACGTTCGCCACATAAGTGACTAGCACCCTTGGTTTTCAACCGAGAGGTCTTGGGTTCAAGTCCCAGGAACTCTCACAAAAGAAAGAAAATCAAAGACTTGAGAAGGCATACAGAACAAGCTAGTGTACCAGTAAAGAGATGTTGCTGAGTTTTAGAAAAAAGAGAGACGTGCTCCTATAGCTGGTTCGGATCCAAACCTAGACTATGACTATATATGGTGCTATGCTACTCTGCAAGTAATGAAATTGACATATCCAACGTTCACTTCTCCTCTTCTCTACTTACTCTGCCTGGCATCAGAAGCTCTGGCCGCAGCAACCATGTCCGCTGGCTGCTCGTCCACTTGCTCTTCAGCAGACAACAACCAGATATGCGCCAAGTTGCCACCCATACCATCGCTTTTGGGTCTCATCACACCCCCGCCGGCACACGCACCGCAGCCGTTTGCTCATCGCAACCCACTGCCATTGGTGTGGTGCCACTACTGCAAATCACGCAGAGTCATCCATCGCGTCTCAAGCACAATCCTCAACCCTGGCCGAGTCTTCTACAAATGCCCGAATCATGGGGTAATAATATGTTTAAGTGTTATTCTGCTGCTTTCAGTTGCTGATTTTTTAATAGTTTAGTTGATGATCTTCCAATTTGATTCGTGCAGAAAAGGAAAGATTCATGTGGTTTGTATTTTTGGGAAGTTGCTGATATGTGGGAATGCAACTATGCTGATTATTTGGTTAGCCGAGGAATCCCAATACCAGCAGGTTGGGGTGTTGGACAAGTAACTGAAGGAACGACAGAAGAGGAAGATGCAGAGCAAAAGGTTAAAGATGCAGTTCCTCTGATCATGGCCAAGAAACAGTTGCTGAACGACCTTGACAGCAATGAGGAGATGAAAGAGCTTGTGAAGATAATGGGCAAAATCAATGTGCTCTGTAGGATGATTGTCTCTTTATTTGTAGTGTATGTAGCACTCATGATGTATTCAGTGGTTATGACATGAGCAATTTGCTAAAACTAGTAATGAATGAAACCTGTGTAGTAGACTGGGCGTAGTGTTGTGAACATCTAATGATTTCTATTAACAGAAATAGGGGGTATCCCCTTTTGCTCATAAATAAATAAATAGCATAGGCTCTTTTGGTAATAAATAAATAAATTAGCAGAGGCCTTGTCGGGTCAGCTTTGTTCCCATTCGAAGACGTCGAGCAAATTGCAGTCCAACAACAAACTATGTCATCAAATTCAAGTTTCACAGCCAAATATGAGTACAACTAAACAACAATGGCATCATGTTTTATTTGTCATACAATCACCAAACACAAATGAACATACATAACAAGTGATGTTCTCACATCAAAATACTAAACAACACGTTCATCAGGTTTTAGTTGTCATAGCAAACACAATTTCACATAGTAGATAAAAAAACGTCTTCTGACAGGCAAATATGACAAAAGCAATCTAATCATCATCCGCAGCAGCAGCGTCAACATCTTCGCCATGTGTATCGGTCTGAATCATAATTCCCCAGAGTGTCATCTTCTTCTTCATCCTCAATGTCCTCGAACATTAGCTTCTTCTTGATCAACTCTTGTATGTCTACAGCATGACAGGCAATCTTTTCGCCAATGTCATTAACGTGATGGTTCTCAAAGATATTAGGAACATATATGGAATCTTGTACGTCAGGAGCAGTGTAAGCATCATCTTGTTGTGCAACTTCATTAAACGAATTCCTCTGCTCAAACCTTTGCAATACTCTTCATTCATCGCTGCATGCAAATGTGTCTTCCAAGAAAAATATCTGTGTTGCTTGATTTGCCGAAATAAAAGGCTCGTTGGTCTGGTACGCCGCCTTGACATTGATGGATTTGAAATAATCATCAGCTCTCGGTTTTGCGATCCTGGAAAACAGGTTATACCAGCGATAGCACAACAGAACCACACACCAATGATCCTCAAAACTGAAGATATACTACAACTGAACAATGTCTGTTATGTTAGCATACATTTCAGTTGTCTCTCTGTCATATGTATCCGTGCTCATGATGGCACTGTTTTGTGTCTTCCTGCCTTCGTCGCGTGCAAGGGTGTTGTAGCGCACATCTCCAACAATGCAAGATTAATAATGTCTTACCCGAGTATGAGGACCCATTGCTAGTGCGTAAAGGGCATCATCAACTTCCTTCCTATCCTCCCGCATCTTCTTAACCTATAGTTAGAAAATAGACAAGCTGATCATCTTATGTACTCAATATATTAAAAAAAACTAACAGTGCAATTCAAAAGCTTACATGGCTCTTGAACCATTTCGCAAATCCTGCCATAACCAGTTTGTCAATGTTTCTTGGATTTTGCAGTAGTAACTCCTTTTTGTAGATGCGGCACAACATAGTAATCGCGTCAAACATCTAAATATATAAGAATGTGCTACAAGTTTAGTAGATTACGATGTATAAGCTGCAGTACTTAGCACTTACTTGATATAAGGTAGTATCTCAGGACAGTTATTCAACACATACCAAACCATTTTGTCCAAATCTTTAGGTTTGTCCTTTTGTCGACTCTTCCATGTAACTCGAACAGAATAATCTAAAACATTGAGCCCGGGATTGTCTTCACCCACCTCTTTGCTAAGTTGATCAGTTGTTTCAAGGTATTTTGAGCAGAATGTCAACACTTCTGTAGCAATGTAGGCCTCTGCAATGGAACCCTTGATACGTCTCCGCCGTATCTATAATTTTTGATTGTTCCATGCCAATATTATACAACTTTCATATACTTTTGGCAACTTTTAATACTATTTTTGGGACTAACATATTGATCCAGTGCCGAGTGTCAGTTCCTGTTTGTTGCATGTTTTTTGTATAGCCCCTCCACTGCCATGTAAGCCATGGACCAGGGGGTAAATCCTTCTCTAATATAGGGAGAAGGTCAAGGAAGAATAAGAAGAAGAAGGGGCTCTCTCTCCCCCTCTCTCCCGTTGGCGGCGGCGTTCCGCCGGGGCCATCATCGTGTGACAGCGATCTACACCAACACCTCCGTCATTTTCACCAACATCTTCATCACCTTCCCCCATCTATCTACAGCGGTCCACTCCCCCGCAACCCGCTGTACCCTATACTTGAACATGGTGCTTTATGCTTCATATTATTATCCAATGATGTGTTGCAATCCTATGATGTTTGAGTAGATTTTCGTTGTCCTATCGGTAATTGGTGAATTGCTATGATTGGTTTAATTTGCTTGTGTTTATGTTGATGTCCTTTGGTGCCCATCATATGAGCGCGTGCGTGGATCACACCATAGGGTTAGTTGTATGTTGATAGGACTATGTATTGGAAGGCAAGAGTGATAGAAGCTTCAACCTAGCATAGAAATTGATGCATACGAGATCGAAGGGGGGCCAATATATCTTAATGCTATGGTTGGGTTTTACCTTAATGAACGTTAGTAGTTGTGGATGCTTGATAATAGTTCCAATCATAAGTGCATAAAATTCCAACTCAGGGATGACATTCTAGCAGTGGCCTCTCCCACATAAAACTTGCTATCGGTCTAGTAAAGTAGTCAATTGCTTAGGGACAATTTCACAACTCCTACCACCACTTTTCCACACTCTCTATACTAACTTTATTGCTTATTTTACCTAAAACAGCCCATAGTTTTTATTTACGTGCTCTTTAAATTCTTGCAAACCTATCTCGTTACACCTACAAAGTACTTCTAGTTTTATACTTGTTCTAGGTAAAGCGAACGTCAAGCGTGCATAGAGTTGTATCGGTGGTCGATAAAACTTGAGGGAATATTTGTTCTACCTTTAGCTCCTTGTTGGATTCGACACTCGTACTTATCGAAAGAGGCTACAATTGATCCCCTATACGTGTGGGTTATCAACCCTCAGGTCTAGCTCTGTTCCTAACATAGCCCTTGAAAGTGCCTAGCTGCCTTTCAATAGGGTACATCCAGCCATACTGTACTGGACCTCTAGGTAGTGCCTCATCAGGTAGATGAACATCTAAATGCACCATCACATCAAAGAAGGTTGGAGGATATATATCTTCTCAAGGTCGCATATGATAGTTGGTTTCTTGTCTCTAAGACGCTCCAAAGCATCTACCCTGATATTTCTACTACAGAGTTCCCTGAAGAATTGTCCCAACTCTGCATCCGCTCTGTATAAGTCAGGGCGGCCCAATCCTCTAAGGATAACAGGTAAAATCCTTTGAAGTAGGATGTGGGAGTCATGAGTTTTCAACCCTTGTACCTTGTTTCCATATGCACTGACTCTCTTTTAAGGGTTGGAAGCAAATCCATGTGGGAATCTCACACGCGACAGGACCTCGCAGAATTCTTTTCTTTTTACCTTGTCCAAGATGTACACAGCTAGTGCCATATCCCATGGTTTACCTTCATCTTCCACCTGCAAATCCTTTCTGATACCAACGTGTGTCAAATCAATATGCTGTCACATATATTTTTCTTGATGTGCATCACATCAAGATTATGCCTCAGATCCAAATCTTTCCAATACTCCAAGTCCCACAAAGTGGACCTGCGGGTAAACAATAATCTCTCTTCTGCCCTACCACGCTTCCTTTTCCCGCTACCATTACCAGGATGGTTTCCTAGTGTAATGTGCCTGAGCTTATCTCATTCCACTTGCAACTCATCGGCGGTGAGCCTCTTTGGTGCATCATGGTTTTCGTGCTTTACATTAAACACATGTCTTTGGTATTTTGTTGGACGCGGCTTGTCCTTGGCAAGGAAACGGCAGTGTCCAATGTAACAGATCTTGCTAAGTATTGCGTATGACATAGGATTCCTGTTGAGGGAGTCCTGGACTAAGGGGTCCTCGGGCGTCCGGCCTGTTAGCCATGGGCCGGACTGATGGGCTATGAAGATACGAAGACCGAACACTGCACCCGTGTCCGGATGGGACTCTCCTTGGCGTGGAAGGCAAGCTTGGCGACCAGATATGTAGATTTCTTTCTTTGTAACCGACCTCGTGTAACCCTAGATCCTCCCGGTGTCTATATAAATCGGAGGACTTAGTCCGGAGGATAGATACATTACCATAACCATACAAGCTAGGCCTCTAGGGTTTAGCCATTAAGATCTCATGGTAGATCAACTCTTGTAATACTCATATTCATCAAGATCAATCAAGCAGGACGTAGGGTATTACCTCCATAGAGAGGGCCCAAAGCTGGGTAAAACATTATGTCCCATATCTCCTGTTACCATCGACCTTAGACGCACAGTTCGGAACCCCTTACCTGAGATCCGCCGGTTTTGACACCAACATTGGTGCTTTCATTGAGAGTTCCACTGTGCTGTCGCCAAAAGGTTTGATGGCCCCTTCAATCGTCAATAATGACGCTGTCCAAGGAGAAACTTTCCTCCCCGGGAAAATCTTTGTGTCCGGCGGCTTCGCACTACGAGCCAATTCGTTTGGCTACCTGGATCAGATCGAAAGCTACGCCCCTGGCCGTCAGGTCAGACTTGGGAGCTTAAAATACGTTGCGGACATCCATGGAGACTTGATCTTCGCCGGATTCGGGACCGCGGCTACCACTCCTGGTCACCCCGAGAGACATGACCTAAATCTGTCATCAGGCTGCATCGAGGAAACAACTCCCGTAACCACTTTGTCCTTAGATCCGGAGAAGACTGCACCATCCAAGGACGGGAAGCTCAACCCCGCCATGGAAGCCACAGATTCCCCGACATTGGAGCCGCACATAGAATTGATCTCACACGATACCTGTGCCACCGGAACTCCGGACTCGTCTATGGCTGTAAGTTCCGAACCATGTGAACCCGCGGACGCCGAACTTGATCGGTTATCGATCTTCGAATTCAGCACCACATACATCTTCCAGCGCTTGCCTTTGGGCGACATCCTAAACTCATTAAAAACCTTTCCTTCACGGAGGACTCACAACCGAACTCTATCCGGTCCGAACTAGGGGCTGACGGTGGAGAATTTTGCTTCCCACCCGCCACCCACTTCATAGCCACGGTCGAGGATTTGACTGACACACTTGATTACGACTCCGAGGACATCGACGGTATGGATGACGATGCCGGAGAAGAAGAGGCCCAGAACCCGCCGTTCACCGGACGCTGGACGACCACTTCCTCGGATGATATATACATGGTGGATGCACGAAAGGAGAACATCAGCGATGACAAGGAAGATCCACCTGAGGATAAACCTTCCGAAATACAATCCAAGTGACAGCGTCAGCGGCACCGCTCTAAGTCACGCCATAGTAAAGACAGCAACACCGGCACAGGAGAAGATGACACTCCAGAAGGTGCCGAAGACAAGGAAGACCCCGTTGAAATAGCTAATGAACAAGATGAATGGGAAGATGGGCAGGTTAGCCCTGGTAAATAGGCCACACACGAAGACTCAGAGGACGGAAGTTATCTTTCGCTCTCCGAGGATGAGGTGAGCCTCAGCACCGACGATTTCATCGTGCCTGAGGAACCTCTTGAGCAGGAGCGCTTCAAGCGCCAGCTAATAGCCACTGCAAGGAGCCTGAAAAAGAAGCAGCAGCAGCTTCAAGCTGACCAAGATCTGCTCAATGATAAATGGACCGATGTCCTAGCAGCCGAAGAATACGGCCTCAAGCACCCAACCAAAATCTACCCAAAGCGCATATTGCTACCTCAGTTTGACGAGGAGACGCCATAATACATACCACCATCGTACAATGCGGCTGATCGACCACCACATGGTCAGGACAAAACCGCAACTCACGCCGAACACCAGCCCGCCCCGCCTCATCACATAGGTAGAGGTAAATTATCCCACGGCCATACATATGACCTCCGGCAAAACCTGAACAATAAAGCAGGACATACCAGATCAATCTACGGATCATGAGGACGTGCCTCGACACGCGACGACGGCCACCTATTCAGACGTGACAAACTTAGTCATGCGCGGGCTGAAAACCGCAGACGGACTCCATCAGAGCTACGTCGTGATACGGCCCGATATAGAGGCATCGCACACCCTCATTGCTTCACTGATGAGGTCATGGATCATAAATTCCTAGAAGGGTTCAAACCAGTGAATATAGAATCATATGATGGAACCACGGACCCCGCGGTGTGGACCGAAGACTTCATTCTCCACATTCATATGGCCCGCGGCGATGACCACCGCGCCATCAAATACCTCCCTTTAAAACTCAAGGGGCCAGCTCGGCATTGGCTCAACAGTCTGCCTGAAAATTCTATTGGCAGCTGGGAGGACTTGGAAGATGCCTTCCTCCATAACTTCCAAGGTACATATGTTTGACCTCCGGATGCTGATGACTTAAGCCACACAGTTCAACAGCCCAGAGAGTTTGCCAGGAAATTCTGGACTAGGTTCTTAACTAAAAAGAACCAAATCGTCGATTATCCGGATGCCGAAGCCCTAGCATCCTTCAAACACAGCATCCGCGACGAGTGGCTCGCTCTCCACCTCGGCCAAGAAAAGCCAAAATCCATGGAGGCCCTCACGACACTCATGACCCGCTTTTGTGTGGGCGAGGACAGTTGATTGGCCCATATAAAAAACAATGCAAGCGACGCCGACACCCCTGAAGTTAAAAATAACAAAGACAAGTCTCGACGCAACAGATAAAAGCATCAAAACAACAGTGATAACACCGAGGATACGGCGGTCAATGCCGGATTCAGTGGCTCTAAGTCCGGTCAGCGGAAGAAGCCGTTCCAAAAGAACAATTCAGGCCCATCCAGCTTGGACCGCATACTTGATCGTCCGTGCCAGATTCATGGCACCCCGGACAAACCACCCAATCATACAAATAGAGATTGCTGGGTTTTTAAACAGGCCGGAAAATTAAACACCGAGAACAGGGAAAAGGGATCACAAAGCGAGGACGGTGACAAAGAGCCCCAGCAACTGAACACAGGGGGACAGAAGAAGTTTCCCCTCAGGTCAAAATGGTGAACATGATATACGCTACACACATCCCCAAGAGGGAGCACAAGCGTGCACTCAGGGACGTCTACGCGATAGAGCCAATCGCCCCAAAATTTAATCCATGGTCGTCATGCCCGATCACTTTTGATCGCCGGGATGATCCGACCAGTATCTATCACGGTGGCTCAGCTGCACTGGTCCTAGACCCAATAGTTGATGGGTTCCACCTGACTCGCGTCCTTATGGACGGAGGTAGCAGCCTCAATCTGCTCTACCAGGATACATCGCGAAAAATGGGCATTAACCCATCACGAATCAAGCCCACCAGGACTACCTTCAAAGGAGTCATACCAGGTGTAGAGGCCTGCTGTATGGGCTCAATTACACTAGAGGTTGTCTTTGGATCTCCGAACAACTTCTGAAGTGAGGAGTTAATCTTCGATATTGTCCCCTTCCGTATTGTCTATCACGCACTACTCGGACGAACTGCGTTTGCTCGATCCAACGCAGTACCACACTATGCTTATCTCAAGCTCAAGATGCCCGGTCCACGCGGTGTCATAATGGTCAATGGAAATACGGGATGCTCCCTCCGTACAGAAGAGCACACAGCTACCTTAGCAGCATAAGTACAGAGCGGCCTTCTCAACCAGAACCTTAATTCGGCTGCCAAGCCCACGGACACCGTTAAGAGGGTCCGAACTACTCTACAGCAGGAGAGCTCGGCTCGTCAGGAGCTCGACTAGCAATCCGGCCTCCGTCTCAGTCCCGATCAAGTGGTGGCATAACTACGCACTCCAAATCCCATGGGCATCGACGGAGGCATAGCTAGATTGTGGTCCATAGTACGGCTCAACCGACATCGGATACACACATACTTTCACTTTTACTTGTTTCCTTTTTAGGTCTCAATCCCATAGGCCCCATCTGGTGGTCTGGTCATCGGTCCTCTTGAAGGATATACACACCAAGACGGCGAGAAACGCAGACATATGGGGGACTTTTTAGGTGATTCCGTTAACGATAACTCTACCTGTTTTTCAGGACCCAAAGGCAGCTCTCCCTTGGTTTCGGCATGTCAAATAGCCTGTTTCTTATCTCACTACCTATATCAATGCGCCTTGACACACTAATTGAATTACAATGAGAACAGTTTGCGGCTGGAGCTTTAGGACCCCATCTTTTTACCTTTGCACCTTTTCTGTTTTCTTTCTCTCTTTTTTTCTCTCAGCTCCCCTGTGGATAACCCTATCAAGTAGCACACGTACACTTTGGTACGTTTGATGTTTTCCAGGGGCTTCATAGCATCCCACATTACAGCAACAAAAGTCCGAACACTTTTTATAAGTATAGTTCAGCACCCTGAATTTAGCATTATATGCAATGGCTCCGAATCATGTCTTTGGTTAATAGTTGGGTTGCCCGGCTCCTGTGCTTGCTACCTTACGTTCCGCTATATCGGCTAAGGTAGTAAAGGGAGATCTACTGCGATTGTGCCTTGGTTTATCCAAAGGAGCACCTCAGTAGAGAAAGCCAAAAACTGACTGTCATAATGCGGCGAGAGCTGGTCAGCTGTTCGGAGGTTACAAATTGTTGGAGATTTCTTCCGCATTACGCGAAGGATTGGTACTTCCCGACCAGACGCTTATAGCACTCTAGTTCGGATACTAGGGGCTGCGCCCATGTTTTTATTGTCGAACTCCTATGGCTAAGTGAGGGCGTTACAACTGCATAGTCTGGTTGCCTGGTTCATTGCGCTAAACAACTCCTTGAAGGACCATCTAATTGGATCAAGATTGTTTAAATTCCATCCTGAACACCCCCGTACTACCTACATGGGGGTAGAAGCCGACGACTGGTTAACCCTCAAATTTCATACAAAATGGCCGCACAGGAAGTAAAAATTTAAAAACATAACAAGCATTATATTGCACAATCACTTTGTTTTATCATACAAGGTAGAGGGAGATCGAATACATTCATTCAAAGATAGTGTCTTTCGCACAATGATCCGCAACAATGCGGGACCCCTCCAAGACATCGCCGAAGTATCGCTCAGGTGTGCGGTGCTCCTTGCCCTCCGTCGGCCCCTCGGTCGCTAATTTGACAGCTTCCAGCTTCGCCCACCAGACCTTGCAATAGGAGAAGGCCAGATGTGCGCCCTTGATGCAGACAGACCGCTTGACGACGTCCAGCCGAGGATAGGCACCCACCAGCCGCTTCATGAGGCCGAAGTAACTGTCGGGTATAGCTTCGGCTGGCCACAACTGGATTATTAAATCCTTCATGGCCAGTTTGGCCACCCTATGCAGCTCGACCATCTATTTTAGCTGGTCGCTGAAGGGCACCAGATGTTCTGGCGCAAGATATTGCGACCAGAACATCTTCTCCGTGGAGCTCCCTTCTTCGGCTCGGAAGAACTCTGCGGCGTCAGCCAGACTGCGTGGCAGATCAGTAAAAGCCCCTGGAGAACTCCGAATCCGGGTTAGTAAACGATATTTCATCTTCACATTCTTTCTTTGCATATTGAATGCCTTACCCGCCGCGATCTTCCTGGCCTCCTGGATCTCTTGGAGGGCTCCCTGGGCCTCATTCCAGGCTGCCTCCGCACTCTGACGAGCCTTGGTGAGTTCGGTCTCTTGAACCGACGCATCGCGCTCCAAGGCCTCGCACTTCTTCACCGCGTCCTCGAGCTCTTGTTGGACCTTGTTGACCCGGGCCTTGAGCTTCTTCCAAGCGTCCTGCTCCTTGACAACCTTCCCTTCAGCTTCGCCCAGGGCCTTTTTCAGGGCCTCGACCTCGGTCGTCACCTCTATACACATCATGGCATTTCGGTCACTGCATATCATTTTACCTTTTTTCGAATACATAACAGGTTATGACTTACCTTGTTTTCCCTGGAGCTGCCTCTTCACCTGGCCCAGCTCCTCCTCAGCCTCCGCCAGTTTCTGCTTCAGTCCAGAGACTTCGGCAGTATGCGAGGCTGCAGCCAACAGCGACGCCCGTGTTCACATTTCAGAAAAATTTAGTTAGTTTCCTGCAATAGGAGATTGATCCTCTGTCCGCCTTTTTCTTTTCGAACACCGGACAATGTCTCAGGGGCTACTGTCTACATTGGGATTTTCTCTTTTTTGCGTCGCTTACCTCAAAACCTGTAAGCAGGCTGCTGTAGGCTTCAGTTAGTCCGCTCATGGCGGACTGAACCCTTTCAATTACCGTGCCCATAAGGACACGGTGCTCATCCACAATGGAAGCGCCTCACAGCGCTTCCAGCAGATTGTCCGGTGCCCCTGGTTGGACAGGGGTCACCGGCGGAATAGGCATCCCCCTTCTTTCAAAGAAGGTCGCGTGCCGGATTCCGGAGCCGCATCGGTCTCCGGAATTGAGTCTAGCTGAGGGCCGAACTGAATACGGCCCTTCCCACTAGTCTCCATGGGGATTGATTCCCCAAGTGTCCAGCGACAGGGGTTTCGTCTTCTGGCGCCTCCTGAGCCTCTCCCCCTCCTGGAACAGTCCTTCGAGATAGCACCTCCTCATCGTCCTTGGCCTTGGGGGAGTGAGCGGCCTGCGGTGAATCGCTCGCCATCGCCTTTGAGTCCAGCGAACCTCGTGATGAGGATCGCTGGGAGCTGTCGTGGGCTGGACTGTAATAGCATAACTAATATATCAATACAACAAAGAGGAAAGACTTGGTTTATGGGCGGATATGAGTTTTAGCACTTACGATGCGGCCCGGGGCTTAGTGCGGGGGCGTCTCTCCGGACTGCTGTCGACGTCCCTCGCGGAGTTATCCGCAAGGGATCTCTTCCCTTTCTTGGACGTTGTGGAAGCCGCCCTCTTCTTCCTCCCCTCAATAGGGGGAGGGTTGTTCTCCTCCTCCTCCTCCTCATCGTCGTTGTCTTTGGTGATGGAGGAGCGGGTCTTGTCTTCGGACGTCGTGTCCGAAGCGCCCTTGCGGCGGGGGCCACTCTAGACCCCCTTGGCCTTCCCTGTGGCCTTCTTCTCTGGCGCCTTATAGGGCGCCGGCACCAGCATCTTCGCTAAACATGGGATGACCGGTTCTTCAGGTAGCGGAGGCGGACATTGGATCCGCTTTGCCTTCTCCAGCCACTCCTAAAGAAGTAATGATAATAAAAGCTTAGATATCATCCCTGAAACAAGCAAGTAAAGGATGCAGTAAAGATTTACCTTGCTGGCGGAGCGATTAACGCTGTACCCGCGGTCTAAGGTTGTGGCCGGCGGTGCCTTGTCGCCCTTGAAGAGAAACTTCCAGGCGTCTTCATGGGTTGTCTCAAAGAGCCTCTCTAGGGTTTGGTGCTTCTTCATATTAAACTCCCGTAGAGAGTGACTTCGGCTTTGGTAGGGGAGAATTCGGCGAACTAGCATCACCTGGATTACATCAACAAGTTTGACATCCTTGTCCACCATGCTTTGAATGCGCGTTTGCAGCGCTGTCAGTTCGTCTGACGAACACCAGTTCAGGATCTTCTCAACCCAGGAGGTGAGTCGCGTGGGAGCTCCGAAATTGAATTCGGCAACTTCGGCCCAGGTGGCATCGTGGGGTTCTGTAATGTAGAACCATTGTTTCTGCCATTCCTTGAGAGACTCCACGAAAGTGCCTTTTGGCCAGGAGACGTTGGCCAACTTGCTCACCATGGCGCCTCCGCACTCCGCGTGCTGGCCATCCACCACCTTCGGCTTCACATTGAAGATTTTGAGCTACAACCCAAACTGGGGTTGGATGTGGAGGAAGGCTTCACACACGATGATGAACGCCGAGATATTGAGAAAGGAGTTCAGGGATAGGTCGTGGAAGTCTATCCCGTAGTAGAACATTAGCCCGTGGATGAAGGGGTGGAGTGGAAACCCTAACCCGCGGAGGAAATGAGGGATGAATACTACCCTCTCGTTGGGCTTCGGCGTGGGAACGATTTGTCCCTGGGCTGGAAGGCGGTGGGCGATTCCCTTTGCCAGATACCTGGCCGCCCGAAGCTCGGAGACGTCCTCCTCGACGGAGGAGGCCATCCACTTGCCTTGACCTCCAGATCTAGACATGGTTGGGTGATTGCTCGAGTGGGAAACAGATGAGACCTTGGGTGCTAGAGCTCAAGAGTGGAGGGGCAGAGGAAGAGAGAAGGCGTGGGTGGAGAAAAGGGATTCTTATATCCTTATAAAGGCAGTGAATATTGAACGCCTCCCCACTTGCCTTGAAATTCGCCTACTCCCAAGGGTTGTATAAACGGCACGGTTGGGTTACCCACACCCGTATTGATGAGGATATCGCAATAAGAGGACACAATCTCTGCTTTGACAAGACGTGCCAATGGAAATCACATCTTGAAACACGGGATGGCAGACAAGACGGTTCGATATAGTGACCGGGCAGACGTGATGTCATGTTGTAAAAAGTTGTCAGCAGATTGGACTCGTGGAATATTATATTCTCTCTATGGTTGTGTGTGGTGTGTGTTACAGGTCTGGACACGTTCAATACATCCGAAGACTACCCTGGAGTTCGGAAGGAGGAACCCGACTTGCAATGCCAAAGACAGATCTACGCGCCCGATACCTTGTCATTGAAGCCAGGTTCAGGGGCTACTGAGGGAGTCCTGGATTAAGGGGTCCTCGGGCGTCTGGCCTGTTAGCTATGGGTCGTACTGATGGGCTGTGAAGATACGAAGACCGAAGATAGCACCTGTGTCTGGATGGGACTCTCCTCGGCGTGGAAGGCAAGCTTGGCGACCAAATATGTAGATTTCTTTCTTTGTAACCGACCTTGTGTAACCCAGGATCCTCCCAGTGTCTATATAAACCGGAGGACTTAGTCCGGAGGATAGATACATTATCGTAACCATACAAGCTAGGCCTCTAGGGTTTAGCCATTACGATCTCGTGGTAGATCAACTCTTGTACTACTCATATTCATCAAGATCAATCAAGCAGGACGTAGGGTATTACCTCCATAGAGAGGGCCCGAACCTGGGTAAAACATTGTGTCCCCTGTCTCCTATTACCATCGACCTTAGACGCACAGTTCGGGACCCCCTACCCGAGATCCGCCAGTTTTGACACCGACACCCGTCACAACGAACACATGCATTGTAACCATGTGTCGTTCGCCCTGACATAGTGCCCAAAGCCGGATAACCATGGATGCACCAAACTATAACAGCACGCAGAAAGAAATTAGCTAGTGGGCTTCTATATAGGTCTCCAGTGAGAACACCCGTCCATAGATGTTGAAGTTCCTCCACAAGAAGCTCCATGAATAAATCAAAATCCTTTCCAGGACTTTTTGGACCTGGGATGAGCAAGGCCATCATGTAGTTTGATTCTTTGGTGCAGACATTTGGAGGCAAGTTGTAAGGGATAACAAGCACTGGCCACATGCTATAGGTGGCGCTCTGGTGGCCAAATGGGTTAAATCCATCCGAAGCTAAGCCAAGTCTAATGTTTCTCGGGTGAGCATCAAATTTTTTGTGTTTCTAATTGAAGATTTTCCACTCACTACTATGAGATGGATGGCTCATTACATTCTGATCTCTGTACTCCTGGTTCCTAGAATGCAACAATACATCCTCTCTTGTTTCAGCATCATGAAACAACCTCTGCAATCTTGGTGTAATTGGAAAATGTCTCAGAACATTATGAGCAATCCTCTTCACAGCATCGCCATCTTTCCATCTTGATGATTTGCATTTCGGGCATTCACTTAAGTTGGCATAATCCTTCCGGAATAGAACACATTTATTCTTACAAACATGCATCATATCACATCCAAGTCCAACTACACAAAGGAAATTCTTCATTTTACTGTAGGTGTGTGGCAGCTCAGATGCATCTGGGAAAGCTTTGTGGAAAGTAGCCAACATCGCATCGAATGATTTGTTGGTCATCCGCTCAGATGTCTTCACCTGAAGAAAGGTGTCCATAGCTGAGAATACTAACAGCTTATTTCCTGGGGTGACAGCCATGTTGCATTGTTCCAACATGCGGGCCCACCAGTTTTCTTCTGCGGTTGAAAGTTCACGAAATGCACGAGCATTTTGTAGCATTGTTTCAATGTTGGTCAGACTCACCGGCTCCACCACCACCACCACCTCCTCCTCTTCCACCTGAGCATCAGGCAGATCAAGATGGTGATCTGTTGCTTCCATGTAGTCAGTAACATTGACGTTCACAGCTTCACCATGATGAACCCACCTAGTATATGTGACCGACATCCCATACAAGTGTAGATGATTTTGCATAGTTGACTGGTGTCTTGTAACTGAATTCATACAACTGCTACACGGGCAGAGCACATCTGATTTCGGACCACCATACTCAGCTCTAATAAAGTTCATGAAGTTTTCAACCCCCACGACAGTCCTGTCCATCTGTTAGACATAGAAATTAGTTATTCTACTAGATATTACAGGAAAAAATTATATGCTTTTTTATGAAGTCCAGAAAAAAATAACTAGGTCGATATCTAAAGCTATGGCAAGATATTTGGACGAGAAGATCTAAGTAACGAAATATATTTAAAGGTAATTTAGCAAATAAATTTGAGTGCTAAATTATGGCAGGTTGTTTCAGCAGTCAATGAGGCCGAGCACACAGCCATCGACTATCAAAGGCCACCGCAGCAACAAAGATCGAGTATAAAACGGTGTAGAGCTATTTCACCTAACAGATTGGCTACTAGACCATGGCAATCTACGTCACAATAAATATATGGCTGGATTTTTTAGCAACTAATCGGGCTTGGCATGCCATCTCAGCTAAGCAGATTGAGTGCAGAACAGGGCAATGAAGCTTCTTAAGTAGAGCATATTGACTGTAAACTACTTCGGCAAACAATGAGATTAATAGCGTCTATTAGCTAACATTCAACGCTACACCGACATGCACGGGGCCTCAGTCTAGAATGTGCATACCATGGGAGAAGCTGACCGCCGTGCGTCTCCGCACGAACGTCACCAGCGGTGGCGGCGCTGACCATCGTGCGCCTCAACAAGAACGTCGCCAGCGATGGCAGCACGGCTAAAGGACGACGGTCTACGAGAGCGTACTGTAGGAGCGAGAGGATCACCGTGCGTCCCCTCGACAAACCCTACTGATGTATCGGCATGGCGGCAAGGGCGGCTTTGGAGGAGCGAATGGAGTGGATAGGGACAGGGGGAGGGGGGTTTGGGTAATATTATTGGCTAGTTCGCCGAAGGGCGGGAGAATTTGGGATTGGTGGGAATTTGGGGGGGGGATTTTCGCGTGGTGGGCGGTGGGAGTTTGGCGCATGGTCAGTTTCTCCAAGTGCAGTCCCATGTATAAGTGAAGAGTCAAGCCGAAGCGTGTTCCGTTTGCGTGAGCCGTCTGCAGGACCGAACATGTGTGGGGTGCAATGTGACCGCGACAAGGGTGCTGTGAGTGTACCGCCTTTTTTCCTCTTAAACTAGGTGCTTCGCCCCCTCAAAAAAATTGGTGCTTCGCACGATCCACTGATACTACTACTAGTAATCCGGTAATCCCGAGTCAAATGGCGCGGCCGGGTCTTTTCCCGCGTGATATGCTGGGAGGTTAGCTTAGTTGGGTTTTTAGGACGAGTAATGCTACACCTACATAATCCCAGTTACGTAATTAACATAATGTGAAACATGTGAACTGTTGATTGTAGATTGGGGGGAGGGAGGGGCCCACCACCATGAAAATCAGAGAGGAGAGAGAAAGGCAATTTACGTTAACCCTTTCGTAGGTTCCCGTAGATGTAGAAAGATGTGAAATGCGTGAATGTGTAGTGGACGTACTATTGGAGTGCCTAAAATAAATGATAACCCAAAAGTATAGGGGATCGCAATAGTTTTCGAGGGTAGAGTATTCAACCCAAATTTATTGATTCGACACAAGGGGAGCCAAAGAATATTCTCAAGTATTAACAGTCGAGTTGTCAATTCAACCGCACCTGAAAGACTTAATATCTGCAACAAAGTATTTAGTAGCAAAGTAACATGGAAGTAATGGTAACGGTGGCAAAAGTAACAGTATTGGTTTTGTAGTGATTGTAACAGTGGAAACGAAAAAGTAACTAAGCAAATATCAATATATGAAAAGCTCGTAGGCAATGGATCAGTGATGGATAATTATGTCGGATGTGATTGCTCATGCAACAGTTATAACATAGGGTGACACAGAACTAGCTCCAGTTCATCAATGTAATGTAGGCATGTATTCCGAATATAGTCATACGTGCTTATGGAAAAGAACTTGCATGACATCTTTTGTCCTACCCTCCTGTGGCAGCGGGGTCCTATTGGGAACTAAGGGATATTAAGGCCTCCTTTTAATAGAGTACCGAAACAAAGCATTAACACTTAGTGAATACATGAACTCCTCAAACTATAGTCATCACCGGGAGTGGTCCCAATTATTGTCACTTCGGGGTTACTGGATCATAACACATAGTAGGTGACTATGGACTTGCAAGATAGGATCAAGAACTCACATATATTCATGAAACATAGTAGGTTCAGATCTGAAATCATGGCACTCGGGCCCTAGTGATAAGCATTAAGCATAGCAAAGTCATAGCAACATCAATCTCAAAACATAATGGATACTAGGGATCAAACCCTAACAAAACTAACTCGATTACATGATAAATCTCATCCAACCCATCACCGTCCAGCAAGCCTATGATGGAATTACTCACGCACGATGGTGAACATCATGAAATTGGTGATGGAGGAAGGTTGATGATGACGATGGCGATGGATTCCCCTCTCAGGAGCCCCGAATGGACTCCAGATCACCCCCCGAGAGAGATTAGGGCTTGGCGGCGGCTCCGTGTCGTAAAACATGATAAATCCTTCTCCCTGATTTTTTCTCCCCGAACATGAATATATAGAATCGGAGTTGAGGTCGGTGGAGCCTTAGGGGGCTCACGAGACAGGGGGGCCTGCCCCCACCCTCGTGGACAGGGTGTGGCCCCCTGGTGTTGATTCTTTCGCCAGTATTTTTTATAAATTCCAAAAATATTCTCCGTGAAGTTCCAGGTCATTCCGAGAACTTTTATTTCTGCACAAAAATAACACCATGGCTATTCTGCTAAAAATAGCATCAGTCCGGGTTAGTTCCATTCAAATCATGCAAGTTAGAGTCCAAAACAAGGTCAAAAGTGTTTGGAAAAGTAGATACGATGGACACGTATCAACTCCCCCAAGCTTAAACATTTGCTTGTCCTCAAGCAATTCAGTTGACAAACTGAAAGTGATAAAGAAAAACTTTTACACACTCTGTTTGATCTTGTTATTGTAAATATGTAAAGCCAGCATTCAAGTTTTCAGCAAAGATTGTGAACTAACCATATTCACAGTAACATTTAGCTCTCATGTTTACTCATATCAATGGCATAATCAACTAGCGAGCAATAATAGTAAATCTTGGATGACAACACTTTCTCAAAACAATCATAATATGATATAACAAGACGGTATCTCGCTAGTCCTTTCTGAGACCGCAAAACATAAATGCAGAGCACCTCTGAAGATCAAGGATTGACTAAACATTGTAATTCATGGTAAAAGAGATCCAATCACAATCATACTCAATGTAAACTAATAGTAATACATGCAAATGACAGCGGTGCTCTCCAACTAGTGCTTTTTAATAAGAGGATGATGACTCAACATAAAAGTAAATAGATAGGCCCTTCTTAGAGGGAAGCAGGGATTTGTAGATGTGCCAGAGCTCGATTTTTGGAACAGAGATAAATAATATTTTGAGTGGTATACTTTCATTGTCAACATAACAATTGAGAGATCTCGATATCTTCCATGCTACACACATTATATGCGGTTCCCAAACAGAATGGTAAAGTTTATACTCCCCCTACCACCAACAAACATCAATCCATGGCTTGTCCGAAACAACAGGTGCCTCCAACTAACAACAATCATGGGGGAGTTTTGTTTGCAATTATTTTAATTTAAGCATGGGACTGGGCATCTCGGTTACCAGCCATTTTCTCATGAATGAGGAGCGGAGTCCACTCCTCGTGAGAATAACCCACCTAGCATGGAAGATATAGACAACCCTAGTTGATACATGAGCTATTCGAGCATACAAAACAGAATTTGATTTGAAGGTTTAGAGTTTGGCACATACAAATTTACTTGGAACTGCAGGTAGATACCGCATATAGGAAGGTATGATGGACTCATATGGAATAACTTTTGGGGTTTATGGAAGTGGATGAACAAGCAGTATTCCCGCTTAGTACAAGTGAAGGCTAGAAAGAGACTGGGAAGCGACCAGCTAGCACTACAAAAAAAAGACACATCCGTGACATTTTGGGCTGAACAAAAATTTTTTTTGTCATACTTATGACACTTCTATGACGATAATTCTGACAAAACCCGGTATCATCATAGATGTGGTGGGGGTCCTACTTCTATGACAAAAAATCATGACAGAAAATGGGCTTTTCGTCCTGGGCGGGCCGAAGACACAGCTGCATGACATTCTTTGGGCCGTCCATGACGGAAAAAACCATGGTAGAAGCGAGGGTGAGGAAAATATCGGGGTGTTCCCGGTTACGGTGGGTGGTCGGGGCCGAGCGATGCACGTTTGTCTCGTACACGCACGCGCGTGGGTGCGAGGCGTTGGGCTCTAACTGAACCCGAGCGAGGCGTTGGGCTCTAACTGAACCTGAGCGATTGCACTGCAGGCTACGTGTTACTGAACCCGAGCGATCGATCGATGGCTCTTAACTAAACCTGTTGTGGGTTTGTCACGGCAGATGTCCTTGTGAAAGGACTTAGTCATGGAGCCATCACAACATGTTAGCTTAAAGGCGTTAAACTGTACAAGGACACGGGGAGTTTATACTAGTTCGGCCCCTTCGGTGAAGGTAAAAGCCTATGTCTAGTTGTGATTGGTATTGGTAGGGTTTCGAAGGCCAAGGAGCGAATCCGCTTTGTCTGGCTCTCGAGTTGTTGTCTATTGTCCTCAAACCGCGGCCAGGTCGTCCCTTTTATATACATAGGTTGACGCCCACTAGTTTACAGAGTCCCGAGGCCGGATCATAGAAGTGTCCGGCTCGGTCTCTATTCCTCTAACTTACAACACAAGTTACATGACAGGGTCGGTTTACATCTACAGGCTTTAACCCGCCTTTGGGCCTTGGGCCTTCATAAAGCGCCACCATCTTCACGTCTTCATGGGCTTCTATCTTCAAGGAGCTAACCCGGCTACTCTTGGCCGGTTTATGTCCAGTAGTAATATCCCCAACATTAGGCCCCAGATTGGTTTGAACTTGTTCATGTCAATCTTCAATACTTAGAAAAATTCCTCCCTTGCATCTTCACCTTGATCTTGTAAACCGCCGTGACGTCATACTCCAGGATCATGATAAACTGCCCTGACGTCATCTATCCGTTGAAGCTAAAGATTACCTTCATTAATGCATATCCAGTCATCGAAGCGACACCATTATTAACTATCCATTTTTGAGCTCCTCGATTCCCGCACTTGTCGCCTTATCGCTTCGCCTTATAAATAGGGCCATGGGTCCTTATCATTTTTCCCTCCGTCTCATTCGCTTCTTCTTCCTCCTCGCGACACCTCTGCCCACTACTAGGGAAAACCCTAGCAGTAGCGCTGGTTTTGTGCTCACTAGTAGCGCGGGTAGGCGCGCTACTAATAAGGCGCTACAGCTATTGCTTAGCAGTAACGCGTGCCCGCACGCGCTACTGCTAGGACAAATAGCTGCAGCATTTGTTCACTCCCACGCTACTGCTAATGTAACTACTGGCAGCGTGTTTTCTCTCCATCACTACTAGTATTCTTTTTTATTTTTTATTTCTAGTGTATTTATGCGCCATCGTACAAGTATTGGTACAATACCAGTTATGAGGTTTACAACATTATGTCCATAACAGTGTGTCAAATGAAGGTGGATTAGGTTCAAGTGGAGGCAATATGTGGTGCATGTCAAAAGTATACTACTAATCCAAACTTGATCAGTTTGGACTAGTAGTACTTTCAATGTGCACCACATGTTTCCTCCACTTGAATCTAATCCGCCAGCACAAGCTATTTAATCATCATCATAGTCATTACCACCAATAGTATTTATTTAATCACCACTAACACTAGCTAATAATAATCATCATAGTCATTACCACCAACACTAGCTATTTTATCATCATAGTGATAGTGTAGCACATCATCATCCTCAAACACATTTCTAGCTAGCTAATCACTCCTGCTGCTCTTTCTTAGGTAAAATAACATAAAACATGTGTAGCTCTCCTCCTTGATCAAGTTGGAGCATGCAAATGAACCTGTCTCCTAATCGTGGGTAGCGCATCTGTTTGCTGCCCCCTAGTACTTCTCTGCGCTTCTCCATCACACATTTGGTCCAGTCTTGCACTATTAAGCATCCGTCGCTAATCTTGAATGCACTAAAGTAATCTGTAGGATATCTTGGCCGTAAGCTAATAATACTCATGGTACCTTTAGTCTCAATCCCATAAGGCACAATATTCATTGGGAGTCCCTGTTGAAGAACATCATATGGTAACATACTTAGCAATGAAGTTTAGCTTCAAAAATAATGTATGGAAAAGATGCAATGAGGATAGATAGTAAAAATCTTACCATCCTTCCTAAATAGATGTGACCATAGTTCATTATGAACACTATTGGTCGCACATTTTCAGTACTAACATTTCTAAATGCAGGAAGAAAATTTGTCTTGACAGTATCAAGATCCTCAAGCCATGAAACATAATGACTTAGCTCCTCGCAGTTTAGTTCAGCCTCAGGACTGTAGTAGGTCCTGTCTACCAAGCGCTGGACATGTTTGCTTGCACCAAAATAAGCTGACAATACAAATTAGTTGTCAACTATTTTTGAATAAACAATATCAAAGACATAAATATGGCTGAGAAACTTACATAATGGTATAACTGTAGGCGTCTGCACATTGACCCAGATGTCGGTATTACCTTCAATATCATCTTCCGGACGAATATCAAAGGTGATGACCATATCAGGCTCAAATGCATAAGTCTTGCATAGTGCTCGCCATGTTTTGCATCCAAAATAGGTGTAGTCGTCTGAATTGTATAATTTTGCGTGGAAAATATAACCATGCTCGGTCTTCAAGTAAAGTTTCTTTTCCTCCATAGTATGACTGAAACCTATCTTATCCAATACAAAAACTCTTGCATGGCAGGGGATACGCTAGTAGAATAGTACAAAAAAAGACTTGTCATGCTTAATGTCATGCTTAAATTATAAGTTGAAGCAAATGTCATGCTTAATTACGAAAAAAGACTTGTCATTGTGACTTACTGTATCCACTTCGAAGTTCTCTTCCAGCTTGATGCTGAAGCGCCTATCATCATCTAGGAAGATTCTATCGCACAGGCCACACTCATCTTCGCAGTATTTGCAAATACCGAAATCCTTTTCATCGTCAGACATTTCCTATGTTCATAGTTACAACATTAATTGAAAATCGATCGAAGACAACTACCAGGATACTCAACACACAAATCCGGGGCACTCGATATTTCCTACATCTTCTGGCACAAGTCATGCCAAAATTCACGGAAAAATCCGGCATGACCTTTGCTAAAATAGGACATATCGAGCGCCTGAAATTTGCCGGAACGGAAATGAATCAACACTCCGGCAAAACATAGGCCACTCAGAGGTGTAACCTGCAAACATGACCGGCCACTTGGGCAAGCACAAGATATACATTTCAAAATATCTTATAAGACTCAAATTAGCATGCATTCAATAAGCAAAAGTAAATCATCTCATGCATCCATACATCGTCGAATGTTATCACTAATACATCCCGAATAGTGTCATACATATAACATCACTAATACAACTAAAACCCTAGCACACGACGGGTATCGGCGCGGGCGGTGGACACCCACAGAGAAGGAACCATCACGGGATCATAGGTCCAGTGAGATCCCTGGAGAACCTGCCAGGTATTGGAGAACCTGTGCTCCAACGCAAACAAGTAGTGACGGACGTGCGCGTCCTCCTCACTGACACGATGACACACCACCTTCGTGGGGTCCTCGAGCCTCTGGACCATCACTGGCCCACGCGACCGCCACCAAAGAAGGTTCGGGTCAACGAGAGGCTGGCTCCTCACCAACCTGCGCCCCCCGGTAGGTAGCACCTCCCAGTACCACCCCGGCGGAGCCCAGTCCCGGACATGGCCCATCTGGTCAAGTAGGTGTCGTCCTCCGCCGACTCGACGACAAGGATGCGGGATAGGCATCATCCACGTCGATGCGGGAAAAATTGCTTTAACTAAAAAATAGCAACAAGTTCTTACTAACTAGTTCTATTAATTCAACTAGTTATTAAAAATAAACTTACCATAAATAAAAATAAACTAGTGCCTAATTAGTACCTAGTTCTTACTAACTAATTAGTACCTAGGAACTACTGCCCTAATTACCATCTAATTTGATGAAGCTAGGGGTGGAAAGTGGTAGCGGATATTCCAATTATCCAACTATAAAGTGAAATAAGTGGTCAAATTTTACTCGTTTTATTATTCATCTTAGAAATTTGATTCGTTTCCACCCTTACATGAACCCTAACTCATTTGAGCCGCATCCGCATCCGATACGTTTCCACCCTTACATGAACCCTAACTAATTTGATGCAACTAAAATATAAAGAAGCCCTAGACAGAGGTAGGGGAGAGGGAGGAGCAGGCGTGCTCACCTCGGGTGCCTGCGACGAGGGAGGGGCAGGCGGCGTCGAGGTCGGGGTCGGGGCTCGGGTGCGCGGTGGATGGCGGCGTCGAGGTCGGGGTCGGAGGCGGTGTCCGGGGTGCCATTGAGGTAGGGGCGGGGGCGGCGTTGAATCTGGGGTCGAGGGCAGCGTAGAGGGTGTGTGGAGAGCGTGCGGCGGCCGACGGGCGACAGCGGCGGCAAGAGTGGAGAGCTAGATTTGGGGGAAGTGGCCGTGGGGAAGGACGAACCCCGTGGTTAAGTCAGAAGTAGCAGTAGCGCGTTCCAGAAAGCGCGCTACTGCTACGTTAGCTACAACGCGTTCTGGGATACACGCTACTGCTACTCCTTTCTCTTTTCCCCCCTTTTTCATTTAGTTTTCTTCACATTTTTTTTCCTTTCACCTTATTCTATTTCTTTCATTTTCAATTACCTTTCTACGTGCTTTCCATTTAATTTTATATCCTTTAGCAGTCGCGAGTTAAGATTAAAACACGCTGCTACAAAGAAAGTAGCGGTAGCGCGGTTCGATATAGGTCGCTACTACTATGTGTAGCCTATCGGCTAAGCCGTGGGAATTTTAGTAGTAACGTGTTTAGAACAAGACGCGCTACTGCTAAAACTTTATCTACAGCGCGATTTGCACAAGCGCGCTACTGCTACTTAGCACCAACGTGCTTCTTTGACCCGCGCTACTTCTAAAGTTCTGTGTATAAGGTTTTCCCTAGTAGTGGCCCCTGAGCGCCACCGCCGTTACCGAGTTTCTCCTCTGCTTCGACAAAGGCCGCTGCATCAACCTGACTGTTACCAGAGAGCTGCGGTGTTCCTCCGTTGCTTCAACAGTCACTGTAAGTCCTTTTCTTTCCCCCCTTGTAGATCTGTCTCGGGTTTCCTTGTTCTTTGTAGTTCATCGGAGTTCCGGTGCTGCTTTTTCCTGCTCCTCCTTATTCTATGGATAGAAAATCTCAATGTTGATATATTCCGCGTAATGGTTTATTTTCTGCTACCACCACAAACTTTTTGCACGCGAAAAACTGATCTAAACCTTTACAACCTGCTTTGGGTCCTACCTTTTTTAGGTCAAAATATTTTTGCCTTTCTGTCTTCGGTAGATCCAAAATTCCCATGTGATCCTGTGAAACTTGTTTTTCCTTACTTAGCCCTTTTCGCCTTAGATCTGTATCCTCTGTACCATGTAGGCGGTTTACCTTTGTAAAAACAATCTATCTCATACCATTAGTCCCCTAATAATCCGGCAACCCTTCTGCACGTTGATGGTAATAGTCCGGTTTAACAACACATGTATGCCCTTCATATGACCTTGTCATTCACTATTATATTAGTCTCCGGTTTACGCAATTTCACATACCGGTATATGTTTACTCCATTGCATCTTGCGCTCCTCCATGAATGACTCGTAAACCGGCATTTCCTTTTCAGTTTTTCATTTCACAATGGCAAAACAGTTTGCCGCTTGCAACTGGGTCCCCTACCGGATCACCGAAGATCAATTGAACAAAATGGTTAGTATCGGCACCTTGCCAAAGAAGACGGAGATCCGGTGGCGAGTTCCAGGAACAGAGAATCCTCCTACCCTGAGGGAGGGTCAGGTAGTGATCTTTGTCGACCACATAGGCCGTGGCTTCAAACCGCCAGGGTCAAAGTTTTTCTGGGATGTTCTTGCCAGTTTCCAACTCCATCCTCAAGATATTGGACCCAACTCGGTGTCCAATATATGCAACTTCCAAGTTTTCTGTGAAGCGTACTTGCAAGAAGAGCCCACTGCTGAGCTATTCCGGGACTTTTTTCATCTGAACCGGCATACAGAGTTTGTAAATGGCCCCAATATTGAACTTGGTGGTGTTTCAATTCAAAAGCGGAAAGAAGTTGAATTCCCTCATGCCAAACTGCACAACCACCGTAAGGAATGGAACCAGACTTGGTTTTACTGCAGAGATACTTCTCCTAAAGATGAGAATCCCCTTCCAGGCTATCGTGATCACCGGCTTTCCAAGACCCATCCAATGCCGCAACGCTTAAGCTCTGCAGAACGGGCCAAATATGCCCCTCAACTCGCTAAGCTCCGGGCCTTTATGGCCAATGGTTTAACAGGCGTTGATTTCATGCGCTGTTGGATATCTTGGAGTGTCTTACCGCTAAGTCGCCGCCCCGGTTTAATGTGTGAGTACACTGGTGATGTTGAAGACCCTCAACGCCATATCAACATTCAGGTGACCGATGAAGAGGTCACTGAAGGCGTGAAGAAAATTTTGAATGAATCGGAATCAGTCTGTCGTCAAACCGGCTTGAACCCCTTCTATACTAAGAACAAACCGCCTGTGGTAAGCACTATACTTTCTTTTCATCTTTGATATCTTTAACTTGTTCAACTTGTAATCCTTCTTCTGTTTATGTATGAATAGGGTGATGATCCCTTCTGGAAACAGAAATTTGTAGATAAAGCGGTAAAGCCAACCGGGGATAAAGCGGTCAAACCATCTCGTCCCAAAACCAAAGCCGTCAAGCGGACCTCAAAGCGGAAAACGGCTGACCGGATGGACATGGAACTTGAAGAAGATGCTGATGATCCGGAAGTTGAGGTATAACTTGACTCACTTGGCTCCCTTTTCATGCACCTCATTAACAATGATCTTTATCAAGAGGGCGTAGAAGGCAGCCAAGCTGATGATGTAGAGGTGATTACCCTTTCCTCCGGTTCAAACTCTATGCCAACACAAAAAACCCATCAAGCAGTCCGGAAAGTAAGCTTTTCTCATCCTCTTGCTTACTTGGACCCAACATTTATTTTGAAGACACAGCAACATGAAGCTCACCGGACAACCCGGCACAGTGGCCAATAGGTCACTTCGGCCGGTTTACCTGATACCCCGGTTCGGAAGCACCGGTCTGAGGTCTCTTCCACTTCTGACCATTCTTATCCCAAGGCAGGTTATTTCAGACAACCTCTTAATCCGTCCGATTCAAATTATCAGGTGACACCTCCCTCATCCTCTGCCGAGTCGACAACAACCCAACTCCCTCTAAAAACTGTGGTTGGGTAAGTTTTCAAACTCTTTCTTCCAATGCATTACAAATCTTGAATAAGATGCTAACCCTATTTTAATTTATTTGTAGAGCCAAAGCCAGACCTAGTAAGAAAACTTGGGTCAACAATCCGTCAGAAGACCAGGCAGTTTTTGAAGAAGAGCAGAGAGGTGAACCGGACCAAACTCGTGAACCGGAGGGTCCTCATCCTGAAGCCGCCTCTGATGAACCGCCCCTTCAAGATAGGAATACTGATGAACCACTAGAAGCTGACCCTGTTGTGCCTGACACTGATCCGGCAGCTCCAAACCGGGCTAGTCCAATGAAAGATATTCAAACTCCGTCATCACCCGCAAAAACCACTAAAGGCCAAGGAGATGATGTTATCATTACTGGCATAGGCCACAGCTCTCCTGGCCATCCCGTAATCTTGGCCCAACATAGTGCCAAAGAAGAGCGTGCTGCTAGGGAAAAGGGCAAATGGAGTACTGACTTATCAAGTTATGCCCATCTCAACGCTAAAGAGCTTCACTCCGGTTTCTTAAACCATTTGCACTCAAACCGTGACTATGAAGCTGGTTTGGTTAATTTGATGAAGGAACGCTATGAGGTATTTTCATCTCCTTTTACTTCTTGATTCCAAAGATGAAATGCTAGCCCAAGTAGCCCCCAAGGGTCGCTTTAGGATGTTAATCGTAAACCGGGTCTTTGTAATACTGTAAGTCTCTCCCACTAACCCGCAAAATGTTAGATCCTTAGTGAAACCCAAGGCTGATACTTTACCAATGTATAGCTTTCCTCAGCGTAGCCCCCAAAGTCTGGTTTAGCATTGCAAGGTAATCCGGATTTTAATCCATGCGTCCGTTTTGAACAGATGTACATTAGCCCCCAAGTATCAAGGATAATGCTTGCATTGTTCTGGAGACTTTATAAAAGATGTAGTGAATCAAAGCAAATAGGCATTAGCTCCCAAGTACGAAGTGCATAACTTGTTATACGCTTTGTACTTTAGAAAATATATATTCTGTTGTTTGACATTTCTGCACTGTTGTAGGCCGAACTAAGCAATAGAGATGCCCGGACCGCTGATTTGCAAGAGAACGTGAAGTCCCAACAAGCAGAAGCTGCGAAAGCCAAAGAAGAGCTGACCAAAGCCCTGGCAGCGATGGAAAAGCTGAAAGAGTCTTTTAACAAAGACCGTGCTGACTGGGAAACCGAGAAAACCGGTTTAACCAAAAGAGCTGAGGATGCCGAAGCAGCCCTGAAACCAGTTGTAGATGAACTAGCTGGTTTGAAACGGCAAATCAATGCCATGACTTCCGTTGTCTTTGGTAAGTATCCCATTGTGCAGTTTGTCGAATTTATGGAACCTCATCATTGATCTGAATGCTGATTTTAAACCGTAACAGGCACCCATATTGCTCATCTGGGCACATATATGCGGATGAAGCTTAAAGCGGCATATACCTTGATTGAACAGTTGTACTCTGGGCCCCAGCGGGCTATTTGCACCGCGGCATACAATAAACCGGCACCATCACTGATAAAGGAAACTCTTGAGAAGCTGGCCATGTTACCAGCCCGGATTACGAACTGAAGAAGGCAGCTGCAAGAGCAGGCGCATTAACCGCACTAATCCAAGACAAGGCATGGATCCCAGATCTTGAAGCGGAGGACATTATTAAAGGATATCCAGGTGTAAAGGAGGACGGTTCAAACTTCGACAATGGTGACCTCCAAAGGCTGACCAAAGAAATGCGGCCAATAGCCAGCAAACTGGCAGAGGACACAAACTTGTCTCATTTCCAACCGGCTTATGACACTGAAGGGAAGAGACAGCCTGCCGAAATCCATGAAGTCGAAGAACTTGTGCCTCCAATCAGTAAGAATACCTTTGCTCCTGACATTAACCCCTCCAGCCTTATCCATGAAGAGGCCGTGTTTCAAGCTTTAACTGGAATCGATTGGTCGATGGTTGATTTCCAGCGTCTGGGAAGGGATGAAGGAGAAGTGATCGCACCAACTGACCCTCAACCATCAAACCGTCCAGACAAAGCGTCTTAAACCGGCAGCCGGTTTACTAGATATTTGTATGCCAATGCCAAAAAACAATTATGCACTTGTGGCCGCTTTGAAGCTTCGTGTAATAGGATAGAAAAAACTCCTTTATTTGTCATGCCATCAGGCATGTTTTGTGACACTTCGTGAAAATTTGTTCCACTTTTTGGGATCTATTTATGCATTGCCCATGATGAGATGTGTTCCTGGATACAAGAACTTGAAAGTATCCTAGCGGTTTACCACTGGACGGGTTATGATGCTCAACAAATATACAATACTTAGATGAATGATCAAAGTTTTTGTATAAAAAGTAATATGTGCAACCTACCTCGTTGGTTGACCAACTGCTTGTATTGTAAAGGTGTCAGCACCAATCCGGAGTGTTGATAACTCCGTCCTTATTTTGCCGGATTATGATAATAAATCGTACCGGGATATAATAATCACCGGGTTTTCTTTATAGCACTGGTGTTTTAGTCAAACCAGACCGGGGTAAGGAACACCGGCTTGTAACTGATCATGTACTGACAACGTGTAGTTGAAAGTCAAGCCGGGCCAAAGACACCGGTTTATCAGAACATATTATGAACCTCAATAAAGGCAGAAAACTTAGCAAATAAGATTCCAAAAAAGAAACATGCAAGGCTTTTTACGAGCTGCCAGGCTCAAATCGAGGCTTTTCATGGGCTGCCAGGCCTCTGAGTTAAACCGTTTAACAAAGCCTTTTAAGATGGGCCTCCAATTAACCAATCGTCGTTTTAACTTTGACAAGTTCAGGGTCTGTAAAATATTGACTTGTCAAACGTTCGGCGGGTCATACTAGGATTACCTGGACAGGAGTGGCTTACTTGATGAAGGCAGGTTAACCCGGGGTTTTAGGTGAATACAGCAGGCTTCCAAGCCGTGGCTTGATAGCCAATTACAAGGGTCCTTTCAAACTCTTTGTTGCTTTGCACAAAGAGCCCCCAAGTAACTTTGTGAGCTGTGCTCAGTGGGTGCCCATGTTTGAGTTTGTGCTTTGTGCAACACTCTCTTTGGCCCCACATAATTTATTTTGTGGCTTAACGCCTATTAGGAGGTGTAGCTATGGTGTGATAACGACCAAGCCCCCTAGTGAAATCCCTTTGTATCCGTGCGACTTCATAGACCGGTTTAACAAAATTTTGTTTTGTTAGCAGAAATCCTTATAGGAAAACACATGATGTAAAAAAGAACAGAGACCCCGCTTTATTCGAGGCTCCGGTTTATTATATAATATATACATTGTCAGAAATATGTACATATGAAGAGCTTGTGGCTCAAGTATAGTAAGGCCAAAGAAGAGCTATATTCCACGGCTGCTTGGTCTCCTCCTCCGATTTACATGAGTCTTTGTGCTCTCGAACATCAATGAGGTAGTATGACCCGTTGTGCAGATTCTTGCTGACCACAAATGGTCCTTCCCAAGGTGGGGATAACTTGTGCATATCAGTCTGATCCTGGATGAGCCGGAGCACCAAATCACCCTCTTGAAAGGTTTTGGTCTTAACCCGACGGCTGTGATAACGTCGGAGATCTTGTTGATAAATCGCCGAACGTGCTGCTGCAAGATCACGCTCTTCATCTAACAGGTCCAGGGAATCCTAACGTGCCTTCTCATTGTCAGCTTCAATGTAGGTTGTCACCCGGGGCGAGTCGTGACGGATGTCACTAGGAAGAACTGCCTCTGCTCCATAAACCATGAAAAAAGGTGTGTAACCTGTAGACCTGTTGGGTGTGGTGTTGATGCTCCATAACACAGAAGGTAGCTCCTCAACCCAACAACCCAGTGTCCGTTGCAAAGGAACCATAAGCCGGGGTTTGATACCTCGTAAAATTTCTTGATTTGCCCTCTCCACTTGACCATTAGACTGGGGGTGAACCACCGATGCTATATCAAGCCGGATGTGCTCACGTTGGCAAAATTCCTCCATCTCTCCCTTTGACAGATTAGTACCATTATCAGTTATAATGCTATGTGGAAAACCAAATTGGAATATCACCTTTTGATAAATTGAACCGCCGTGGCCGCATCACACTTACTGACTGGCTCTGCTTCCACCCATTTGGTGAATTTATCAACTGCCACTAACAAGTGGGTCTTTTTGTCCTTGGATCGCTTGAAGGGTCCAACCATATCAAGCCCCCAAGTCACAAACGGCCAAGTTATTGGAATCATCCTCAACTCCTGAGCTGGAATGTGAGCACGGCGTGCGAATTTTTGACAACCGTCACATCTCTTGACTAAATCCTCCACATCAGCATGAGTTGTTAACCAGTAGAAACCGTGGCGAAAAGCTTTAGCAACCAACAACTTTGAACCGGCGTGGTGACCACAATCCCCTTCATGGATTTCTCGCAAAATCTCACAACCCTCTTGAGGAGAGACACAACGCTGAATTGCTCCTGAGACGGTGTAATGATGTAACTCCTCGTTGACTATGGTCATGGACTTGGAATGCCGGATTACCTATCGGGCCAAGGGTTCATCGTCCGGTAACTCGCCCCGGTTCATGTAAGCCAGATATGGGATTGTCCAATCCGGTATGACATGCAAAGCCGCCACCAATTGAGCCTCCGGATCAGGAATAGCCAACTCTTCCTCTGTTGGTACCTTGACTGACGGATTATGCAGCACGCCAAGAAAGACATTTGGTGGAACCGGTTTCCGCTGAGAACCAAGGTGACTTAAAGCGTCCACCGCTTTGTTATTTCGCCGGTCTATATGGTCCACCTGATAACCTTTGAAGTGACCAGCCACTGTGTCCACCTCTCGCCGATATGCAGCCATGAGTGGGTCTTTAGAATCCCAAGTGCCAGACACCTGTTGAGCCACCAGATCTGAATCCCCAAAGCACTTGACCCGGCTTAAGTTCATTTACTTAGCCATCCGCAGACCGTGGAGCAAAGCCTCATACTCAGTTGCATTGTTAGTACAAGGGAACATTAAACGGAGGACATAACAAAACTTGTCACCTCTTGGGGAAGTTAGTATGACTCCAGTCCCCGAGCCCTCCAACTATCTGGATCCATCAAAATGAATAGTCCAGTACGTATTATCTGGCTTCTCCTCTGGTGCCTGCAACTCCGTCCAATCATTGATGAAGTCCACGAGTGCTTGGGATTTGATCGCTGTGCGAGGTATGTATTTGAGCCCGTGAGGTCCAAGCTCAATAGCCCATTTGGCAATCCGGCCCGTTGCTTCTCTGTTTTGGATGATATCTCCTAGAGGGGCTGAACTGACCACTGTGATAGGATGACCCTGAAAATAGTGTTTAAGCTTCTGGCTTGCCATAAACACTCCATACACCAGCTTCTGCCAATGTGGATACCTCTATTTTGACTCAATGAGCACCTCACTGATATAATAAACCGGCCGTTGAACCGGATATTCCTTGCCAGCTTCCTTGTGCTCTACCACAATAGCCACGCTAACAGCTCGGGCATTAGCAGCCACATATAGCAATAACGGCTCCTTATCGATTGGTGCTGCAAGCACAGGCGGTTCAGCTAACTGCCTCTTCAGATCCTCAAACGCTTTATCAGCCGCCTCGCTCCAGACAAAATCATCTATTTTCTTCAACATCTGATATAAAGGAATACCCTTGTCCCCAAGATGACTGATAAACCGGCTCAAAGCCACAATCCGACCGGCCAAACATTGAACGTCATTGATACACGTCGGCTTAGCCAAAGATGTAATCGCTGAGATCTTTTCCAGATTAGCCTCAATGCCTCTATTTGACACCACAAAACCCAAGAGTTTGCCCGCCGGTACACCAAAGACACACTTTTCCGGATTGAGCATCATCTTGTAAACCCGGAGGTTGTCAAAGGTTTCTCTCAAATCGTCTATTAATGTTTCCTCCTTCCTGGACTTTATCACAATATCATCCACATATGCATGAACATTATGCCCATTCTGCTTATGAAGACAATTCTGAACACAATGTTGATAAGTCGCCTGGGCACTCTTGAGCCCAAAGGGCATGGAGACATAGCAGAAGGCTCCATAGGGAGTGATGAAAGTTGTCTTCTCCTGGTCCTTAACTGCCATTTTGATCTGATGATAACCAGAGTAAGCATCCAGAAAACACAAACGGTCACAACCCGCCGTAGCATCAATGATCTGATCAATATGAGGGAGGGCAAAGGGGTCTATAGGACAAGCTTTGTTCAAGTCCGTGTAATCTACACACATACACCAAGTGTCGTTTTTCTTAAGAACCAACACTGGATTAGCCAACCACTCTGGGTGAAAGACTTCCATGATAAACCCTGCGGCCAACAACCGAGCTACCTCTTCACCGATAGCCTTACGCCTTTCTTCATTGAAGCGGCAGAGAAACTGTCGGACCGGTTTAAACTTAGGATCAATGTTAAGTGTGTGCTCAGCGAGTTCCCTCGGTACACCTGGCATGTCAGAAGGTTTCCATGCAAAGATGTCCCAGTTCTCACGGATGAACTCGATGAGCGCGCTTTCCTATTTGGGATCCAGGTTAGCGCTGATGCTGAACTGCTTGGATGAATCGCCAGGAACAAAATCAACCATCTTAGTATCTATGGCCAATTTAAATTTCAACGCCGGATCGTGTTCCATAGTTGGCTTTTTCAAAGAAGTCATATCTGCCGGATCATCTTGGTCCTTATGAAACTTCAATTCCTCCGCGGCACAATCCGACTCAGCATAAGCTGCATCACCTTCCTCACATTCCAAAGCGATCTTCCTGCTTCCGTGTACTGTGATAGCCCCCTTATGACCTGGCATTTTAAGGTGTAGATAAACATAACACGACCTCGCCATGAACTTAGCATAAGCCGGTCGCCCAAACAAAGCATGATACGGACTTTTGATTTTCACCACCTCAAAAGTCAATGTTTCTGACCTTGAATCATAGTCATCTCCAAAAGCCACCTCTAAGGCTATCTTGCCTACTGGATATGCAGACTTGCCAGGCACCACACCGTGAAAAACAGTATTTGACGGTTTAAGACTCTTATCTCTCAACCCCATACGATGGAAGGTATCATAATAGAGAATGTTGATACTGCTTCCCCATCCATGAGTACCTTCGTGAACTTATATCCCCCAACTTGAGGGGCCACTACTAGGGCCAAGTGACCCGGATTGTCAACCTGGGGTGGGTGATCCTCTCTACTCCACAAAATGGGTTGCTCAAACCAGCGCAAATACTAAGGCACCGCCGGTTCAACAGAGTTTACTGCCCTCTTGTGAAGCTTCTGATCATGCTTACACAAGCTAGTAGTGAAGACATGATATTGCCCACTATTTAGCTGCTTAGGATTGCTCTGATAACCCGACTGCTGTTGCTGCTGCTGGTTCCCCTGATGGTTGTAACCTCCCTAGTTGCCTTGGTGCCCTTGATTGATGTGTCCGGTTTGATTGCCCTGAAATCCTGAACCGGAACTGCCACCTCCATACCCCGGCCCGTGGAAACCACCTCCTGAACCACCGGGCAGGCCATTATCGTACTGGAACATATTGGAGTTCTTGAAATCTCGCATGATATAACAATCCTTCCAAAGATGCGATGCTGGCTTCTCCTTTGATCCAAGCTTTGGACAGGGTTGATTTAACAGGCGCTCCAACTTGGGGCCTGAACCTCCGCCCCTCTAGGGCTGCTTGCCCTTACGACGCTAGCCATTCTCCTGAGCATTGGTGTTAGCGACAAAGTCCAAGCTATTGTCGGCTTTTCGCTTACCACTATTCCCATGGCCTGCTGGATTATGCTGCTGACCCTTGGCGTTGCCGTTCTTTTTCCCTTTCCCCGGTTTGTCCTCCTCTGAGTCAGGGTCTTTGGTATTATCTGAATCGGCGTACTTAACCAAAGCTGCCATAAGCGTTGACATATCATTGCAGTGACGTTTGAGCCTTCCTAACTTCTGTTTGAGCGGCAGAAAACGGCAATTGCCCTCCAACTTTAGCACTGCGGTATCTGCATTGATACGATCCGATGAATGCAAAATCGCTGAGACCCACTTGACCCAATGGGTCGTGGACTCCCCCTCCTCTTGGACACAAGCGGCCAGATCCACAATTGACATGGGTTGCTTACAAGTATCTTTGAAGTTCTGGATAAACCGGTGCTTCAATTCGGCCCATGATCCAACAGAGTTAGTTGGTAAGCTCTTCAACCAAGTATGAGTTGTTCCTTCCAACATCATGGTGAAGTATTTAGCACATACTGCTTCATCCACATCTAGCATCTCCATTGCCATCTCGTAGCTTTCAACCCATGCTTCTGGGTGTAGATCGGCGATATAATTGGGTACCTTACGAGGTCCCTTGAGGTCCTTGGGCAATATCACATTACGCAAAGCGGGGGTAAGGCACGGCACCCCCAAGGAACTGAATACTACCCCTGGTTCAACTAAAGCAGTGGGATGAACCAGAGTAGGTTGACAGGCCCCATGCAGGGCCGCTAACTCGGCCTCCCGACGTGCATGACCATGATCCACTACATCCTGTGCATTGGCACCGCCCCCTGCCGGGTTGTGTCCTCACGGCGAGTTATGGCGACGTGCACTGCTTGACACGGCCAGTTCATCCTCCACATGCCTGCTGTAGCTCCGGCTTGGACATGGGGTGGAATAAATCCTCTCACGACTGTGTGAATATGCCTATTGCTGATTTAGGGCTGTTTGAAGGAGATCTCTGGCCCGTCGTGCTTCAACCGCAACTGGTGACTCGCCGTCGGTTGGGAGAGCTGCTAACCGTGAAGAGGCGGCCACAATGTTGTCCAACAGGTTGGAGTAATGCCCAGGAGGTGTTGGAACATATTGCGGCACAATGTTATTCTGACGAGGCGGATCTATCATGCGCGGCTGAACCGACGCTCCTGTTCCTGGTGCCTCCGTCCGGTTTAATATTGGCTGGTTACTAGTTCCTGCTCCTGGCATGTTGAAGAGATTTCATGGCTCATAACCCGATGGGAGGTGCGATCGGTACCTTCTTCTCATGACTTCTTCGGAAGCGTTCTGATCCAGCCTAATCCGGTAGGCCTGAGCTTCCAACTCGGCTCATTCTGTAGCCATCCTAGCGTTCTCTGCTGCTAGGTCCGCTTTAGCCTGAGCTATATGATCCTTCACCTTTGCAATCTCCGTGTTGTACTGATCCCGGGCTGCTGCATCCACCTCTACGGCCATCAATGTTGCCAAAGCGTCGAACAAGTCAAACAGGACATGAGCCGGAGGCGGCGCAAAGTTTCCAGCCCCTGCTGGCATGGCCGTTGTTGAACCGGAGAGTATTGCTGCGGCAGCTGAGGAATGAGGCGCCTCCTGTGTACCGGCCATGAAGATAGCGGCCCGGTTTGGCAGATCAGGGGAGTCCGGAATACTGTTGCCCTCGGATCCCCCACTAATCCGGCCATCCTGCAACTGATAGAGCGATTCGGTCTCTCCAGAAGACTCGTCGTCGGAACAGACAACGGTTTCTCCATCGGACGCCGGTCCGTCCTCGTATTCCGCTCCATGGATGAGACCTACGAAAAAATGCTTCGCCACGGGGTGAATCGGTGAAGGGCTTGCACGCTGAGTCGTCTCGATGATGTCGGTGCAGATGTCCGGCTCAGGGGCCGGTTCGCCAATCTTGCTGATGAATACGTGAATCCCACCAAAGGGGACCCGGTACCCATATGCGATTGAATTGGCCTCGGGAACCCATCCTGCGTTGTCAATGTAGAGCTTGCCGCGACGACTCTTCGTCATCCGGCCCACAGCGTATCCCTTGAGTCCATCAAAGCTGCCCTTCAAGAACTCGAAACCATCATGCGATAGCCCCACGGTGGGCGCCAACTGTCGTGGGTTTGTCACGGCAGATGTCCTTGTGAAAGGACTTAGTCGTGGAGCCATCGCAACGGGTTAGCTTAAAGGGGTTAAACCGGACAAGGGGACACAGGGAGTTTATACTAGTTCGGCCCCTTCGGTGAAGGTAAAAGCTTACGTCTAGTTGTGATTGGTATTGCTAGGGTTTTGAAGGCCATGGAGCGAATCTGCTTTGTCTGGCTCTCGAGTTGTTGTCTGTTGTCCTCAAACCGCGGTCGGGTCGTCCCTTTTATATACATAGGTTGGCGCCCGCCGGTTTACAAAGTCCCGAGGCCGGATCATAGATATGTCCGGCTCGGTCTCTATTCCTCTAACTTACAACACAAGTTACATGACAGGGTCGGTTTACATCTACATGCTTTAACCCGCCTTTGGGCCTTGGGCCTTCATAAAGCGCCACCATCTTCACGTCTTCATGGGCTTCTATCTTCAAGGAGCTAACCCGGCTACTCCTGGCCGGTTTACGTCCAATAGTAATATCCCCAACAGAACCCGATCGAGCGATTCCTTCGCTACTACTACTAACTAAAGCCGATCAATGCTGCCTCTGGATGAACAATGAGCATTGCTGGGGGGTTTGGATGAATAGTTTCCGGTGGGGGTGGATGAACAGGACCCTGTGGTGTTGCCTCTGGATGAACAGTGAGTGTTGCTGGGGGGTTTGGATGAACAGTTCACGGTGGGGGTGGATGAACATGACCCCGTGGTGTTGCCTCTGGATGAATAGGACCCCGATCGATCGATTCAGTTGGGGCTGGATGAACAGGACCCCATGGAGGGCTGGATGAACAGGACCACCCCGTGGAGGACAGGATGAACAGTAGATGATGGAGGGCTGGATGAACAGTAGCTCGTGGAGGGGTGGTTGAACAGGAGCCCGTGGAGAGGGCTGGTTGAACAATAGCAGGTGGAGTAGCGTGCGGTGGAGGCTGGATGAACTGGAGCCCATGGATGAACAGCCGCAGGTGGAGGCTCGAGGAGGTCGACGGTGGATGAACAGTAGCCCGTGGAGGCTGGAGGGGGTCGACGGTGGAGATGAACAATATCCCGCGGAGTCCCGTTTTGCGGTACGCCACACCCCTCCCGATGAACAGGACCCCCGTTTCGACCGTAGCCCTCCAACACAAGTCTGTTTCCTCTGTTTTGCGGTACGCCACACCCCTCCTGATCAACAGGACCCCCGTTTCGATCGTAGGAGGTCTGTTTCCTCCGTTTTGTGGTACGTCAGACCCCTCCCGATGAACAGGATCCCGTTTCAAACATGGTCGATCGAACACAAGGTTGTTTCCTCCGTTCTGCGGTACGCCAGGCCTCGTTTCCGTCGGCTGTTCCATCCAAACCAATTGACTCCCACGCATTCCGTTGCCTCCCGATGAACACGACGCATTCCGTTGCCTCCCCATGAACACGAGGACGACGCAATTTCTCCGTTCCAACCCAGCCATGTACACGATCCCTGGCCATACGTACGCGCGAGTAGGCGTTCGAGACCCCGCCCGTATGTACGTACGTGGCCGTATTTACTTTCTTGCACCCTGGCCGCTGTACGTACGTGTACATGCTACATGCACGCCTCTACTGTGACACGTGCGCGCCTATACATCGACCAGTATGTACGTACACGTTCGCGGCCAGAATGACAATGCTACGTATGCTTCGACCAGGTGGGTCCCAACTATCAGGCACTTCCTTGCGTGCGAAGATGTAGCTAGTGGGTCCCAGCTGTCAGGAGGGTGAATCGTTCTTTTTGCCCAGACGCACTTCCTTGCATGCAAAGATGCCAGCAGTCAGGGGGAGATGTTTTTTCATGAAATATGGTGGCCCGTCTGGTGGGTCCCCGCTGTCAGGTGGAGGAATAATTATTTTGTGCGTAATAAGGAGGCACTTCCTTGCTGCGGCCGTGGACCCAGCTGTCAGCCTCTCCATGTACAGTACTCTTCCGATGGAAGTCATTCCTTGACCACGTTGACCACGATGCGCCGAGAGCACCAGGGCGGTGGGCGACAGCGAGGCCTAGGAAGGGGACGATGCGGTGCCGGGGAAGACGCGACAGTGGAAGCCCGCGTGGAGAGGAGTACGAGGGTTCACTGGTTCGGCTGCGGTGTGAGGCTGCTGTCACTGCAAGGACTGGCCAGCGGTGGGAATAGTAGGGGGCGGTGAGGCCTCCGCGGCAGCACAGCCGGCCACGGGAGGCAGGAGCATGCGGCACGACCGGCGCTGCTTTGGGCGGCTGGAGCAAGAAGACCAGAGGTTGAAGAAGCACTACGGGCGTTGGATGGACATTGTACGGTCACTGGAGCTAGAATCGTTCATATTGACTAAGTTGACAAAGCACTCCGTCCCCGTCAACTTAGTAGGCCCACAAGTTAACCACCCACCAAGGTGGGTCCCAACTAGCACGGGGAGTATTCATTTTTTTGTGCGTAATAAGGCGGCACTTCCGGTGGGTCCAAGCTGACAGCGGGGGGAACGTTTTTTTCGTGAAATACGATAGCCCGTCCGGTGGGTCCTAGCAGTCAGGGGAAACGTTTTTTCGCCAAATACGGTGGCCCATCTGGTGGGTCCCTGCTGTCAGGTCGAGGAATAATTATTTTCCGCGTAATAAGGAGGCACTTCCTTGCGGCTGCCGCGGACCCAGCTGTCAGCCTCTCCACATACAGTACTCTTCTGATGGAAGTCGTTCCTTGACCACGTTGACCACACTGTGCCGAGAGCACCAAGGCGGTGGATGACGGTGAGGCCTAGGAAGGGGACGATGCGGAGCCGGGGAAGACGCGGCAGTGGATGCCCACGCGTAGAGGAGTATGAGGGTTCACTGGTTCGCTGCGGTGTGAGGCTGCCATAGCCGCAGAATAACAGGGGGTGTGGGTGAGTAGAGGGATGGCCTGGCCAGCGGTGGGAGTAGTAGGGGGCGGTGAGGCCTCCGCCGCATCGCAGCCGGCCACGGGAGGCAGGAGCACGAGGCACGACCGGCGCTGGTTTAGGCGGCTGGAGCAAGAAGACGAGAGGTTGAAGAAGCACTATGGCCGTTGGATGGACATCGTACGGTCACTAGAGCTAGAATCGTGCATATTAGTAAGTTGACAAAGCCCTCTGTCCCCGTCAACTTAGTAGGCCCACAAGTCAGCCTCCCACTATACTGGGTCCCAGCTAGCAGGGGGAGTATTCATTTTTTCTGTGTAATAAGGACGCACTTCCTTGCGTGCGAAGATATAGTTGGTGGGTCCGAGCTGTCAGTGGCGGTAACGTTTTTTTCGCAAAATATAGAGGCCCTTTCGGTAGGTCCCAGATGTCAGGTGGAGGAATCATTATTTTTCGCGTAATAAGGAGGCATTTCCTTGCGTGCAGCCGTGGACCCAGTTGTCAGCCTCTCCACGTACAGTCCACTTCAGATGCATGTCGATCGTTGACCATGTTAACCAGGCCGCGCCGAGAGCACCAGGGCGGTGGACGACGGCGAGGAAGGGAACGACATGGAGGCAGGGAAGACTCGGCAATTGTTTCCCACGCGGAGGAGAGTACGACTGTACGAGGGTTTACTGGTTCGTGTGCCATCGCTGGAGAATAACAGGAGGTGTGGGTGAGTAGAGGGATGGCTAGGCCAGCGATGGGAGTACGGTGGGGCGGTGAGGCCTGCGCGGCAGCATAGCCGGCCGCAGGGAGGAGGGAGCAGGCAGTCCCGCCGGCGCTTGTTTGAGCGGCTGGAGCAGGAAGAGCATAGATTGAAGAAGCACGACGGCCGTTGGATGGACATCCAACAGTCACTGCTTGTGCATCATCCTTTTTTAGGAAAGCCTCAAATCTATGGAAAACAGCATACAACCCATCTGCCATTATTTCTAATAATTTACAACCCATTTGCTAATTCTTAAGGTTTTTTTGGAGACCATATTCTTTTTCTTAGCATTACAGCCCATATTGTGGCCACGTTTAAAAAATTATATGAAATTTTGCATATTTCGGTGCGGTCCGAACTATTTTTAATCCCGAAATTTCGAGTCACATTCAAACTGATTTTAAAAATAAATGTATATCAATATAAAATCCAACAAATTGTCCACGCATAAAAATTAATGCAATTTAAAATCTCGAAATTAAAAAAAGAAATTTGAAACTAATTGCTGGTTTGATGTGTTTTAAAAAAGTACATCCCATTTCTCATTACTGATAGGCCATTTTCTCGTCCAGCCGAATGAAGCTTTCCTCGTCTTGAAAGATTTGCAGCCTAGAAGGCCTGACAAAGCGACTTACTTGGCAAATCAAAAAATAACTGGGCTAGCCATTTTCCGAAAGAAAAAAAAACCACTGGGCTGGTCTGTGGTAAACATAAAAGAGAAGACTGTCTAGACAGGTCAGAGTGCCCCGCACAGCCTAGTTGACACCCTGCTCCCGTCTCAAAAACAAATTAGATAAATGCAACTCCAATTATGGCGATTCATAAAAATGCCACTGCAATTTCCAAGCTTTGAAAAATGCCACTGCAATTTTTGCAAACTTTGGAAAACGCCACTGCAATTTGCAAACTTTGAAAAACGCCACTCTAGACTTCGAAAAATGCCACTGGAAATGGCATGAAATTGCATTTTTCAAAGTTTGGAAATTGCAGTGGCATTTCTCAGAAACACCAGATTTGGAGTGGCATTTATCAAATTAACCCAAAACAAAAAATAACTAGGCGAGCTGCTGGGTCCCTGGTGTCAGCCGCTCGTTGTGCAATTCTCTCGTTTATTGACTACATTGACAATGGCATGGGACCCAGATGTCAGAAATCCAATAGGAGGAGCCATTTTTTATTATCTTGAAATAAGGAGGCACTTGCTTGCGTACTGCCATGACCTTGGCGGGTCCCTGCTATCATCCTCTCCATGTACAATCATCTCCTGATTGTGTACGCGTCAACTTGGTAGGCCCACAAGTCAGCCTCTAAACCCGTGAAGGACAAATACAACCCATTTAAAAAAATAACAACCCATTCCATACGTTCAAATGGAAAGTTCAACATTTAGAGCAAAGTAACTAGTCTGATCCACATATAGAGTACTGAACTTCCACGTTGACAACCATCATAGCCAAGTTAACTATCTACTCCCACTAATACTCTAGTAGAGTACAAGTACTAACTTACTCTTAGCTAACTAGACGATGCTAGCCGCCATCTGCGGTACATGCTAAACGCCGGCACCGGTGTCCTCTGCCTCGCCTCGGACTTGCCAGAGGTACAATAGGGCGCGTTACTCGCGCGCGTTGGCCCTTTCCATGCCGGCGTGGTGCACCGAAGCTTCGGCTTCTAAGCGGGAAACCCACTTGACGAGCTAGTAGTAAAAATCGGTGTCGCGAACGCATGCGTGCCTGACAGCCTCCAGGGCTATTTGCCGGGCACTGGCCTCCACGTAGTCGGCCCAGTTGCGGGCGCTTTGCTCGCGACTCAGAGCGTTGGTGCGCTGCTGCTCCATGTCCCACTGGCGGCGCAAATCGGCGATACACTGCTCCTCCGCCAAGCGGTCGCGCTCCAACAACTCCTGCTCCTCCACCAGGCGGTCGCGCTCTAACAAGTCCTCAATCTCCGCATTGCCATCTAAAGACCGATAGAATGCCTCCTCCCTCCGTCTGCCTTCCGATGAAAAACCGAACACTAGTTCCGGCGGTGACCACCTTCGGCCTCGCCTATCGCGGACGGGCGGGGGCATGGAGGATGTGGCGAGAGCGAGGATAAGTGGCGAGCGACGTCGAGCTGGTGGGGGCTTATGAGGATAGGGCGAGTTGGGTCACGATGCCACCATTGAAGGCCGAGAAACAGTACTTACAGGCATAAGGTAGCGCGATGGTCATCGGAATTCAATGCATAATTAAGCAGGCATGGCTTAGTGCGCCAGCTTGCCGTGGAAAACTAGAGAAACTAAAATTCTGACTGTGCCGTCCCGTCCTGTCTGTGCTAGGTCGCACGCCGGCATGACGGTCAAACGAATGCACTCGAATCATCTCCCTCCTTGTCAATAATGATTCCACGGATTTAAAAGGCCCGCAACAATTAAAGCGCATCTTTTTCGCATCAGTTAGCCGCCTTAATTACAGCCGGCTTCATGCAGGCACTCAAAATCGCTCGCAGCCAGTATGCGGAGCAGCATGCAACGAGTCGCAACCGAGGGCATTAGTTGATGAACTTTAGCTGGGAGATAAGGCATTTGCGAACATTTTCGCTGGCAGTTTCTTCAGATTCACATGGCATTTTCTTCAGAGCAGCTTGTCAGTTTCTTCAAAGGTAGGCATTTTTATTCAAAAAACTGCCACTTCGGATCTTGTGTCGCAATTAAAACTGCCAGGAGCACATTAGTAGGCTAGCTAGTGATCGATCAGTAACTTGTAAACACTGAGTGAACAAATATAAGGAACTGTTAATGCATCTCAATTATTAACAGATCATATACAAATACGTAGCTCCAAAAGCAAAGATCAGCCACAAGTAAAACCAACTAGTACGATTCCCATACATAAGATCAACATGTTAATGCATCTCAATGATTCACAGATCATATACAAATATGTAGCTCCAAAAGCAAAGATCTAGAAAAACATATGTTCTTCCTACTAATATGGATGCTTCTCTTGGCCCACATTCAGTACAGACTGAAAGACAAATTTGTTTGTGAAGTCTACAATTCCTCTAGCAAACGTAAGTGGTTTCACCAACAGCTGGAACCATGAGAGTGAACCACACATGATGGAGGAACATCCACTGCAATATGATTTGGTCTTCTCTCGATCACACGGCGAGACTATTTTCGGAATACAAACTTTAACTTAGGCAAAATGATGCCCATTGTATAATCTGACCAAAGCAATGAAGCACCTAGTGTTGGCCAATAAATAGTACAATACTACTTTTCTGCAGTCCATGAAGTGACTATCCAATCTTTCTGTGTCTATTTTCAAATGGCACTACATGCAGTGACTATACTATTCTCTTGTGCAGTTCAACCAAAATTGCAGTCACTTTGTGTGTTTGACAAATAGCAACGGGCAGACATCTCTGTCTGCACAAATATCAAGCAGCTAGTAAACATATACCCCACCTTGTATTTTCGGTTTAAACATGTCTCTTCCTCTTAGCATCTGTCATGTTTTGCACTGGACAATTTGATACAGTCATGTTTTGCCCTGGACAATTTCATACTGAATTGATTTGCTTGTTCAGAGAAGAAATATAGTGCCTATTCTTCATCAGACTAAGGATTTCCATGTTCACAGTGATGGAAGAGGTGAAATCAATACAACCGAAATTGAGCATCCAATCACTGAATCCTGTCCTGCACCTCCAATGTAGGTCCACCCTGCCAATAAATTCACATGCAAACCACTAGTATTACTATCTAATGGCAGTACAAAAAGAGTAGCAAGATAGTAGCAAACCATGTACCTTCTTAATGAACAGCTCATAGTGCCACCAATTGGATATATAGGTTTGGAAGAAAACATGCTCCTAATGTTGAACCAGTTGGACTTTTTGTGCAGTTCCACTAAAATCGAGCATCCCTGTTTGCATAGATATTGAAAGTGTGATTACTATAAAAGTGGCACTAGTTGAAGCATAGACGCACAAATATAAGCATTCCAATTTGTTAATGAGAAAAGGTAGCAAGATTGTTTCTAACCACCTGTTTGAAGGAATAAGTAAGGCAACAGTGGTTGATGTTAGAAAGGCATATATAGTTCTTTCTGAAAGAATGATCGATTCCTGACCTTTCCTCTTCTTTTAAGCATATTTTGTGCAGTTCAACTAAAATAAAATACCATCACCGCCTTGACAATTCAGTGACACTGTACAAAAGGAAATGACTTAACATTACATCATGATGTCAGGTATGTAGTCGACAGGCATTAGAGACAAACTTACATGCCTCCTCCGATAACATAATGAACATTAATTCTAACAAAGGCATGACTAGCTTTACCGGGATAATTTGAGTGAACTCTACACCCTCTGTTCCTTAATATAAGACGTTTTCGCGGTTCAGCTTAAAGTACCCAAACATCTAGTATTTAGAAAAATAGGTAGTAGTTTTCTTGGTCACATATCTAGGAAAGCTTGCCACACTTTATTTATGTCCATATGCTAATGCAACACCATTAGAAATTTCGAATACTACAAATATACACTAATCCAGTGGCTAGTGCAACTATAGAGTAGTTATTTTATTACACGGTACAGAACAATGGTTTTACTGAAAAGATTTCAATAAACTCTGGCACTGGAAGATTTCTATAAGAATTAACAGTACAAAATGTAAAGGTAACACATTTCAGCATTGGTATACTAGCTGTCCATGAGCATTAAACCAAATACAGAAGTCTGAAGGTAAGTAGCATTATTAACTAATGACAGTATAAAAAATTGCAAACCATGTACCTCCAAGGTAAATATCATTTCGAACTTAGGGTGACCTTAAAAATTGCTATCCCAATCTTGATAATTAATCAAACATACAAACTTGATCGAACGAATCAAGAGAACAACCGGAGGAGGAGGTGCCCACTCTTGACCTTTCATCTTGTCTTCATAATTTTTTGTGCAGTTTAACCAAAATAAAATGACATCAGCGCCTTGGCATTTTGGTGACACTGTACAAAAAAATTGACTTATCTCATGAAAGTGAGGTATGTAATCTATAAGCATTAACAGTGCCAAAATCTGAAGGTAGTAACAAGTTTCATCGTTGGTATACTGGCTGTGCAACAGCATTAGAATGCCTTAGCTGAAAAATCTTTAATACATCCACAGTCAATAGCTAACCCTGCAATAATCCAGTGACATTAAATGGCATTGCTTAAATTTATCAGTGGCATTAGACTGAGTGCGGCATTAGTTAAATGTGGCATCACTTTAGCTGTAGCATTGCTTGACTTGACTGCTAGTGTTATACTAACAGCAAAAAAGTGACAATAAGAGCATGGGAGGCCCATTTGGACAGTGGGCGCACTAGTACGATGTACCTCCACGGACGCATAGAGTGGTGAGGGAGGTATGGTTGCCCAAAGCAACAAATATCTAGGCAGCATATGTGGATTACGTCCCATTTTTGTTATGTTTAGCCACTTTTTTCCTATGTGAGGACAACAAACTGATCGACCTGGTCATTCTCTACTGCGTTGTCATGCCTTTCTACCCTTCTTCAAGCAAGAGACACGAGACTCGTTCCTTAGCTATTGATTTTCCCCTTTTCAACCTAGATGCGGGTTTGATGCCTACTCTCTTGGACAGTACAGTATCCCTTCCTTTCCTTATTCAACCCAGACATGGATTAGTCTGCATGAAGTAGGGTTTCCTTTAATAGTGCAAATTAAGGTTTTCATCTGCGTGACCAGTAGAGCAGAGGATAGCAAATTGGGAAGATAGTGGAGTGGAAAGAGGTAGACATGGCAGATGGGGTAATAGAATAAGGGTATGGTTCGAAAAGAGGTAGCATACCTGAGGGTCGGCGGGAAGTGGCTTTGCTCGTGGTCGTCGTCCTCCACACGCACTACGGCGGCGAGCTTGGGGACAGACGCCATCCCGCGCGGGCGCTAGGTCTGAGAGGACGGCCTTGTCGTCAGTGTGTGACCTCGCTCGCCGATGACGAGTGCATCAACGCTGCACGTCCTTTTCTTCCCCGGCGGATCTGTCACCACCGGTGAGGAGGGAGAGAGAGGTCGTCTTTTTAGATCTGGAGAGAGGGTGATAGTGTGAGAAGCAAGTGGGTATCCCTTAGCAAGAAAGCTCTGAAGCTCCAGCCTATATATCTTTCTATACTACTAGTACTAGAGGTGGAGTAGTGGTAGAGTAGTTTATATTTTCTCTGCAAACAGTACCAGTTAGTCGTGCTTCAAAACTGAACGTCACGCCATTAAAAAAATAAAGTCGAGAAATAATACGACACTTCAGGCCAACGCGGCCAGATCGCATTTTACAAGAGAAATTACACACCATGTTTCGTTGACATGTGGTCCTGTTCCAACATGTCAGTGAGACGATGGCGAGTCCTTTTGTACAATTTCCGAAAGGACGTGTAGGCCGGGGCGCCTCTTCATGTACCGTGGAAAACTGGCAACCATCCACCGACTGTTCGCCTTTCCCTCTCGATTTGGCACTGCTGTCGCACGCTCTTCCTCCCTCCTCCATTTGCCTTCACCCTTCCTTCTGCCATTGTTCGATCATCTTCTCCATGGAGGGAACAAGCCGGAAACGACCCCGTTATTCTTGCCCCGATCTGAAAGATGACGTGGTGGGGGAACTCATTGATCGGTGCGACGTCATCACCTCGGCTAGCATGGTAGGTTCGTTCAAGAACATTCTCGACTCAAATAATAACATCATTACAATGAACCCAGGGGTCCAGGAGCGGTTTGATCTCCCTTATCTTCTTCGCTATAAGCCTGTTCGCATGGGCGCGGACGACGGAGGCCTCTCCTTGTGCAAGTTGATGCTACTTGATAACGATACGTGTGATGTCAAGATGCCATCGCTTCAGGGTAAGGCCTGGGCTGGTGCAAATGGAGATTGGGTTGTTTATATTGGGTAAAATTGCGAACGGGAACTTGTGAATGTTTACACTCGTCAATGCATTCCACTTCCAAAAATCTCAGAGTGCCCTAAGGTTGAGCACACAGATGATCTACGTACGTTCAAATACGATCATGGTGACTGTCGTCTATGAAAGATAGCAATTTGTCTAGTTCCCAACCACTCTTGGAATTACAAGAACTATCAAGTTGTTGCTATCTTCGAAGATCTTGTTGCCTTCCTTACTAATTCCACGGTTCGTCCATGGATATTGCTCATAAATCTGTTTCTGTACACGGATGAGTATTGTGATGCAATTTAATACGAGGATCTTGTGTTTGCTGCCACCACTCGTGGCACTATTTTTGCATGGAATCCTTGTAGTTTTGGTACGTTTGTCTTCCACCGTAATTATAATTGTTTCAGCCACATGCATGTGGGTTAGAAAGTTTCCCTTTACTAATTAACCATCTTGTGTTTCCAAGGCCCTGTGAACATTCCACAACCTATACTTGAAAAAATTTATAACCAAGGGGGAGATGACGATGATGATGATCACGAGCATGAGGACGAGCAGAACTTATATACTCAGTGGCGGCTGGCAACTAATTCCGATGGATCACCTCTTCTTGTTTGTATACAGTGCAATGAGATTGTTACTACTGAGGGAGCACGTGCTGTCTCCCATGGTTTCCCTCTCCGGACCTATTCCAACACCCATTGCAGGGTATTCGGGATGGATACCAGTGTGCCAGCGCCAACACCTTCTCCCTGGTACAGTATTGATAGTCTTGGAGAAAACTCGCTCCTCCTTGGACAAAACTATCCAATGATGGTGAAAGGTGATCCAGCTGCTATTGACACAACGTTACTACCATTTATGAGAAGCAACTGTATCTATACCTTGGACATTGCGGTGGTTCCCTACCCTAGTCCTGATATATGCCGCTTCAGCCTGGATGATCAGTCCCGCGTTGCTCTCGATATTGACAATAGCTGGCCCTTCCCATAGAACCTATGGTTCAAAGCAAGCATTTCCAACGCCGAGGATTGGTTGAGTTGAAGTTCATTTCATTGCTTGTTATTTGTTGTGTGATGAAAACTTCAGTATTTACTAGAATGTTTTGTTGGAAATAATCTATAATCCAACATGTATCATCATTGTCGTTGTGTGTTGATGACTTGTTGTATGTAATGAATGGTACATTTGCAAATGCATGTCATGGACTCAATTTATGAATGGTTTTCGAGTCACTTCTTGGAGTGTGAGTACCGTAGTAGTATAGCCAGCATCCGGTTAGTATATGAAGTTGACACATCACATAGAGCCAACCTAATATTGGAGTACCAGATCTAAGATGCCACGTGTACCAGATGAATGACTCCATGTTCGACCACCGTGATGCTAGGTGCGAGACGAGGAACACTGTTGGAGAGACCCCCCTCATAATTTTCCTACATTGGTCGTTTGATTCATAGGATAGAATGCTATAGGATTTTTTTCCTATGTAATCATGTTTTAATTGGCAATCTAGCATCCACTCCAAATTTTGTTTCACTTCCTTTGATCCTACGAAGAGAGTACTTGCTCTAAATGATGTGCCGCTGCAAGAGCCGCCTATATTAACTAACCATGCTCTAAAAAGGTGGACCAACTTTGGCTATAGTAGTACTGTACTAGGTTAGTAGGTAACCTTGCGCTTGGCTCTTCTCCTCTTCTGAAAGTCAAACAATAATGATGGTACTACTTCTGGCAATCTGACATCAAATGAACTGTTGCACGTCCACCGCTTGTAAGAAAAAGTTTCTCCTCGTGCTGCGAGCCACCGCGCACGCGTTGGCGAAGGAGAAGGCGTAGTAAGCAAGCTTCTCGTCGTTCTGCGAGTTGACAGGACACATCAAAGTTATGTATTTATTAGTACTCTCTTCAAAAAGGGCCGACCATGTCCATGGCTACCATCCCGTGCTCTGAGTACATGCATTATTCACGTGCCATCGAGGAGAAAAAATATTGCGTATTACTAGGTGCCATCAAAGTGCACGACTCACTTACGCACTGCATATCTCCATTTTCTTGCATAACACGCCACCTTGATGCTAGATGTCCCGCGTGTCATGGAGGCATATAGTATGATTTTGTAAAATGGAGGCATATAGATGTCCCGTGTGCCAGCAACAGGATGAACAAAGCTCATGTCTTAAAAGAAAGAGTGCAAGAACATAGATTCCCGACGACCAAGAAGGAGCTACAAACCTCGGGGTGGAGCGTCTGGACTCATAATATTTTATATTATTCCATGATATAAAATCAACCAAATCTCTCCACGTTCCTATACCATTCTATAGTACTATGAGAATAACTTTGAACGTAAGCCATTGATTCACTCTATCCAATGGTCATAGTTGGAAAATCCAAACAAAACCAAGCATTGGATCAACTCTTTTTTCAAGATCAACTCTTTTAGCACTTAGATTGTTGCCGCCTGCCCACCTAGCCCACCTATATATCCGCTCACGTGTGATGACCACAGGAGCTATCCACTCAGATTGTATGTTAAAAAAATAAAGGTCGATAACTAATGTGGCACCTTGGGCCAACGCGGCCAGATCGCATTTTGCACAAGAAATTACACACCATGTTTCATTGACATGTGGTCCCGTTCCAACATGTCAGTGAGACAACGGAGAGTCCTTTTGTACAATTTCCGAAAGGATGTGTAGGCTGGGGCGCCTCTTCGTGTATCATGGCAAACTGGCAACCGTCCACCGACTCTTCACCTTTCCCTCTCGATTTGGAACTGTTGTCGCACGCTCTTCCTCCCTCCTCCATTTGCCTTCACCCTTCCTTCTGCCATTGTTCGATTGTCTTCTCCATGGAGGGAACAAGCCGGAAACGACCCCGTTATTATTGCCCCGATCTAAAAGATGACATGGTGGGTGAACTCATTGATCGATGCAACGTCATCACCTCGGCTAGCATGGCAGGTTCGTTCAAGAACATTCTCGACTCAACTAATAACATCATTACAGGGAACCCAAGTGTCCAGGAGCGGTTTGATCTCCCCTATCTTCTTCGCCGTGACCCTGCTGACTGGCGCGGGGACGAGGGAAGCCTCGCCTTGTGCAAGTTGATGCCACTTGATAATGATACGTATGATGTTAAGATGCCATCGCTTGAGGGCAAGGCTTGGGCAGGCGCAAATGGAGATTTGGTTGTTTATATTGGGTGCAATTGCGAGTGGGAACTTGTGAATGTGTACACCCGTCAGCGGATTCCACTTCCAAAAATCTCCGAGTGCCTTGAGGTTGAGCACACAGATGATCTATGTACGTTCAAATATGATCATGGTGATTGTCGTCTACAGAAGATAGCAATTTCTCGAGTTCCCAACCGCTCTTGGTATTACAAGAACTACCAATTTGTTGCTATCTTCGACAAGTTTGTTGCCGTCCTTCATGGTTCGAATGTATGGATATTGCTCAAAAATCAGTTTCTATACACGGATCTATACTGTGATGCAATTGAATACGAGGGTCTTGTGTTTGCTGCCACCACTCGTGGCACTGTTTTTGCATGGGATCCTCGTAGTTTCGGTACATTTGTCTTCCATCGTAATTATAATTGTTTCATCCACATGCATGCGAGTTAGCAAGTTTCCCTTCCCTACTAATTAACCTTCTTCTTCTGTTTCCAAGGTCCTGTGGACATTCGACCACCTATACTTGAAAATTTTTATAACCAAGTGGCAGATGAGGATGAGGAGGGCCGATATACTCAGTGGCGCCTGGCAACTTCTGATGGATCACTGCTTCTTGTATGTATACAGCCCACTGTTGATGTTCCTACTAAGGAAGCAGGTATTGTCTCCCATGGTCGCACTCTTTGGACCTATTCCAACACCCGTTGTATGGTATTCAGGATGGATACTACTGTTCTAGCGCCAACACCTTCTGCCTGGTACAGTATTGATAGTCTTGGAGCAAACCCGCTCTTCCTTGGACAAAACTACAATGATGGTGAAAGGCGATCCAACTGCTGTTGACACAATGTTACTACCATTTATGAGAAGCAACTGTATCTATACGTCGGACATTGCGGTGGTTCCCTACCCTGGTCGTGATATAGTAGGTCGCTTCAGCCTGGATGATCAGTCCTACGTTGGTCTCAAGATTGACTGTAGCTGGCCATTCCCATAGAATCACTTGTGGTTCAAAGCAAGCGTTTCCAACACCGAGGATTGGTTGAGTTGAAGTTCATTTCATTGCTTGTTATTTGTTGTGTGATGAAAAGTTTAGTATTTATAATGTATCCCCGTTGTCATTGTGGGTTGATGACCTGTTTGCAATAAAATGATATGCCTATGATAAACTTACTAAATCTATGAATGGATTTCGATTCGCTTCTCTGAGTGGGTGCTACGACAAGGCAAAAATATATTTTCCGAATACATAATTGTACGTGCATTGCAACAGGTTATCGGATGAGGCCAATCAACAATAGTACACTATTTGTACTAGCTTCACATGCTGCACTATCTCTACGTCTACGTACGTAATACAACAAGTTTTAAACTTGAGATCAACCACCCATCCTCACAAAGAACACTTTTTAACCTAGCACAGACTCCAGGAAATTTGGCCACAGTGTGAGGTGGGCCATATGTTAATGTGTTTGCTGTACATAACCAGCACCTCGAATCCTCGATACTACTACTATAAGTAGTAGGAGTAGTAGGGTGGCATGGGCCAGAACAAGCATTCACGTCCAGGAGTACGGCACACGCCACGAGCACGACTTCCATCTGACACCATATTTGTTGGAGTCCGTGCTACAGCAACCTCTTCAACCTCGTCGTTTCTCTAACTCAGCCATCGCGCTGCGGGCGAGGTGGGGGTTTGCCGACAGTCGGTTTCCTCAATTGCGGTCCCACTTGTAAGGCCAACTCCAATGCACGACCCCAAACGAACCTCCATTTTTCCCGGATTCTGTTTGTTTGGGTAGGGCAATGGGGTCATGTCCGGGCCATTTCTCGGATGCGGTGGTTGTGTGCCGAACGCGCGGACGCATCCCGGCCGCGTACATTTTTCTTTGCAAACACATATCTTTTTTTCATCATTGATTTTTTGGTACATGGAAATATATCACCAAAATTTTGACTAGAAAAACAAGAACCACAAGAATACATTTTAGAAGATATCCAACTTCCATAACTGCTCCTGTAAGTTGGATTAGTGCCTTCTTGATGCACTCATTGTTGATCTGCGGAGGCTCGATCCTGCGTGCTTCTTTCTTCTTCGAGTGTAGAGAAGTAGACGTGTCTAGCCTCTATTCTATCAACAAGTGCACTAGTCTCATCTCTAGCCTCTATGCTAGCTAAAAGTGCTAGAACATCTACTAAATTGCGCTCTATCAATATATCGTTGTACTCTTCTTCCCAATGCCAAAACATGCATCCATTCTACACAATAAAATTTTAAGTTAGCACAACTAGTATGATCCGAGAGCACAACCGAAGATTTGTTCGAGTTCTTCCTCCTTTTGCAGACACGTGGGACATCCAGCATCCAGGTCGTGTCATGCAAGAAAATAGAGTGGTAGTTGAAGCCACGTGATGTGCATCTTGGGTTAAACTGTAATAGAATCTTACTACTCTTGAGTAACTCCAAAAGCGGCCATCGAAGATCTTTATTGGATTTGTTTTTCATCACCAGTACGTCAAGGTGAAAGATGTGCAGGTTTAGTGGGTCCTCTTGCGTTTTCACTGACATGTGGGACCGCATATGAGCAAACAGACGATGGGCTTCGTGCGTCTGCTGGCTGGCTGAGAAGAGAGATAGAGGAGGGCTGAGCATGGACTCCAGAAGATTTGTTCTACGTAACCAGCACCTCGATATAGTGGGGTGGCATGGGCCATAACTAGCATTCATGTCTAGCAGTACGGCACACGCCACCCACACGAGTCCCATCTGACACCAATTTTCTTGGAGTCCGTGCTACAACCATCTCTTCTCCCTCATGTTTTCTCAGCCATCGCGCGGTGGGCGGGGTGGGGGTTTGCTGATAGTTGATTTGCTCAACTACAGTCCCACTTGTAAGTGAAAATGCAACACAACACACATTCCCCCTTGAGCGGCGTGCCAGACCAACCGTGTGGGGGTGCGACGCGAACATGGCAGGCTTTTCCTTTTGAACTTGTAACTTGTAAAATTTGGTTCTGCTACATGGCACGACCGATAGATAGAAATAATGATTTTCCCTAGAGTAATGAGAAGTTTGGTTCTGGCGTGGTTCATGCATGGAGTACGTAGGAAAATTATGAAGTTGATGTGAAAGGTAAGATAATAACTAGTAGTACCATATACTACTACATGGATTTGATGGAAAGTTAAAGATACATATGGATCCATCAATGACATCCTCACGCCCTAGTGCACCGGGTCACCAACCGATGTGTGAGGAGCAGCGGCGTTGGTGGCAGGCTCAACGTGCTTCTGAACAAAGCCGTCCAAGGTTTCCCTGCGGTCCAAGAAGGCCAGCGTCCTATCGTCCTCCTCTTGCATGTAGTAGTCCTTGTGGATGATTTGCGTGTAGACGTGGGTGATTATGTCGATGGTGTCTTGCTGCGCCAGGCGCTGTGCGGTGAGCGCGACCTTGAGGTGTACATTCTCCGGCGCGACGGCGGGCAGTCGCAGGGCCACCGGTGCGTTGAAGAGGTTGTCACCATAGAGGCTGTTGAGGGTGGCAGGCATCGCAGAGCCTGGGTGCATGGGATGGAGGCGTACATCAAGGTCGTCTGCAAGCTTCTTGACGATGGTGAACTTGTCGAGGAAGCCGACGAGGACCTCGTCGAACAAGGAGACGAAGCTGTCGTCCGAGCGGTGTCAGGACCCCGACTCGATGTCACATCGATCTAGCCTGTAACACCTCATATCACTTTGCGGCCTCACGCACGGTATCCCCACGGGTGTCGCCTTACCTTTGCCCGGGACCGTTTGCGCCTTTTGGCTCACGTATATGATAGTGTCGCTAGCATCCATATGATAAGGAGCCCGGGCTGACATGACTAGTCGTATACCCAAAGTGGCACAGACTTACAGGGACAGGCATCCATGACCCAGCTTCGAACGTGTCGGTCATCAGCAAGTGGGTCCGGGCTGTAGCACTGGGCTAGCAGGACTCCGGTAAACCGGGCTGTAGCGGGCTAACAGGACTCCGGTACTCAATGCGTGACATTTCCCCAAAGGGACAGACACAGGAACGAAGAAGGACACATGCCGGCCAGCCTAAGTGTTCCAGAGCAGTAGCAAGCTACCATGGCTCAGTGGTAACACTAGGAGACATTTCCCGGTAAGAGAGGCTACTAAAGATAAACAACTAGATAGTCAGATCCCACACATACCAAGCATTTCAATCATACACACAATATGCTCGATATGTGCAAATACAACAAGGCATCACAACATGACTCTACGACACAAGTACTTTATTTAAGGCTCAGAGAGACATACATAACATACACATAGGTACGGGTCACACGACCCAACATTCAAGTCATACAGTCATACAAACCAGCAGCGGAGGTAACTTGTCTGAGTACAGACAACTATTAAAATAAAAGAGGCTTGGAGAGCCTAGCTATACTACGTGGTCCTTCACAAGCTCAGGATCACCACCTGGGCCTTAGCCTACTCATTGATGTCAACGTCTACGAAGAACCCATCAGAAGGGGTTGCAGCGTCTACTGTAAAATGTAAATTATAGCAACATGAGTACAAAGGTACTCAGCAAGACTTACATCAGATCCTACATACATGCACATTATCAAGAAGGGTTGGAGGAGTTATTGCAGCAAGCCAGCTTTGACTCTTGGCTAGGCTATCCTACGAGACTCCAACTTGAAATGGTTTTGCGCACACGAGTCCACTACTCACCACTTCAATACACTACCGAGGGTCTACCTCCGTCTTCCTACGGAAGAGCCATCCTCGGCACTCACACTTATCTTGAGGCTTTTAGTAGTTTCCATTTACTTGTCTATGAACTGTATAGGCAACCAAGTAGTCCTTTACCGCGGACGCGGCTATTCGAATAGATCATGATAACCCTGCAGGGGTGTACTTCTTCATACACGCTCTCACCACTTACCGTCGTTTACACGACATGTACTCGGCAACCTTCAAGCGGAAGCCCAACGTGGGTGTCGGCCACGACCTACCTAATCACCTAAGTCTCTAGTCCAGGTTTATCACCTATTCGGGTTCCATCCATGAGGAGATCCGGCCGAGGTTTCGCTCACAGCCCCAAACGATGTGAACAGGGTTCCCGAGATACCTAACGGGTATTCGGTACACCGTGCCACGTACCTACCGCATCACAGCCCACCCCTACGGTCAGCGCTGTCCACGGCCTCCAGTAGGCTACAAACACCAGAAACTACTTGCAACTCCTGGACAGAGAACTAGGGTGAATAAGAAGTCGAGAGGGTCCATTGGTTTCGGGCCCAATGCATGGTAGTAGCTGAATCTTAAATCACACATATAGATCTCAGTGCTTAAGGTCGGCTTCAATGAAACAACCCACCATGTACTCCTACATGGCCTCTCATCGATACCTTTACCAAATAGTGTTCACCACACCACTCTCATTACCGACATAATCATTTCACTCTAGTCCATCACCCGGATGAACCAGACCTGACACGACTCTAAGCATAGCAGGCATAGCAAGGTAGGAACAACACATACATATGGCTCAAACAACTCCTACACATGCTAGTGGGTTTCATCTAGTTACTGTGGCAATGACAGGTCATGCAGAGGAAATGGGTTCAACTACCGTAACACACAGCAGTTTGAAACGCGTTGTCTTAATGCAGTAAAAGAGAGCAGGAGCGAGAACATGGGATTGTATCGATATGATCAAATGGTTGGTTGCTTGCCTGATGGTTCGATGCACTGATACGGTTCTTCGCTAGGGTAATCACGGTACTCCTCGGAGGCAGAACCTGCCGCAAAGAACACCGATACACAACCATCACCAAACAATGTGCGACAATATGATGCATGCATGAAACATGGCAATATGAGTGTGTTGGGCTAATGCAACTAAGACCAGAAGGGTTTGAACCAATTTGAACCAAAGATTCAAATTTCAAACTCATACATGGCCCTTTAAAGTGTT
>NC_057794.1:398173923-398181959 GCF_018294505.1 Triticum aestivum | reverse complement strand
GAGGGAGGAGACGAGGGGGGGTCGTGGGGGGCAGTGGGAGTCGTGGGTGAGGGGGTTAGGGTTTCAGGGGTTAATGGGGGAGTGGGGGCGGATGGGCCGGCCTGGCCGGGACTTGGCCCAGTTGGGCCGGGGGCTGCTGGGCCGGAGCCCTGGGGGGTTCTTTCCTTTTTTTGTGTGTGTGTTAGTTCTGTTTTTGTTTTGATTCTTCTTCTTATTTTCTTTTCTGTTTTATTTCTAGTTTCTTTTAATTTTTAGTTTTTACAAAAATCACCACTAGTACCTAAATTAGTATTTATAAACAAACTGCTGTCACATCAATTCTTAACCCATAATAAAATATTTTTAATATTTTATAAAATCCAATAGGTATTTGTTTAATTGTTTTCACTACTGTTTTAATTAGTTTATAGCCCTTAAACATTTTATCAAGGTTTGGTTTCTCCGTCGTATTTACACATGATTTATCTAACCCACCTTGAACATTTTGGTTTCATTGTTTGAAAACTTTTGTTGTTTGCATGTAATTTAAATTTGAATTTGAATTGTTTTGAACTAACATGATTTTCTCAACAGCAACCGAGGTGACGTGTCATCATTAGCAAAGGTTTACTGTAGCTTAATTATCCGGGCGTCACAATTCTCCTCCACTACAAGAAATCTCGTCCCGAGATTTAGGAGTAGTAAGGGGGGATTCTGGTTAAGAAATTCTAGCGAGTGTTCTCATTGCTAGTTGCTCTTCTCAAAGAGGCCGATCCATTACGTTGAGGTATTCATTTCTTTGCTTCAGGTCATCATGATGAAGTCAGCATCCTTTCTTCGGGAACTCCATCGTACGTACGACAAGGGGTAACTTCGGGAAAAAAATGGACCGCTACAATGTTGCTTATCTGGTAGATAACAGCAGGAAAGGTGGTGGAAAGTAACTCTCGAATTGAAACTTAAGAAATCATTGAGAGCAAAGTAAGAAGGTGCAAAATGGAAGTTTCGAGCGAGCAGGCTATAGTTCAATGCCTGAAACAGGGCATGAAAGGGGTTCAAAGCAACGGGAACAAGTATCGTGTTTGATACCAGAATTGATGATCTCTCAGAAGTGGCTCGTGACACGATACGAAGCCAAATGCAAGAATATTTCGGAATCAAAGATATACAAGAGAGTCAGGTTTCGATCCTGTGGAACTGTGGGTTATGGGCCCACCATGTGGGTTAAAAGGAGGAAGGTGCTAACATCTTGAATGGTCATGATAGCAAGGTAGGTCAGAGGATAGCCTGTCAGTTATGTTGGCAACAAAGTTTGGTACCAAGGGCGTGGGACAAAGAGAACCATTTTCCTGCTCGTAAGATGAGGCGGGCCAATAGGCAAAGTTCTGGTCCATCAGTGGTTACCGGAATGTCATCAACAATATTAACAGGGTCTTACTGTCAGAGTGGTAGAGCGAGGTGCTTACCTAAGCAGGAGAATATTACTGCTTAGATCATATAGATCACAAGAAAGGTTAAACCAAACAATGGAAAGGAAAATATGATTATCAGATTAAACAGAACAATGGAAAGGAAAATGTTTTTGAACACATATTTCAGGGGTATATCCTTCCCAAGGACAAGCAGAGCATGATATCCATGACATGATATAATGTAGAAAACTCTTTAGGTAAGGGGAGAGAAATTTCATGACATTACCCATACAACGGTGTTTGGATAATTGAGCAGGAAACATTTAACATTGGGCTTCAAATGTTCTTTGTTGAAAATCGGAGTACCACAGACATGCTTCGAGATAGCATTGACATGGTCACTGGGTAAAGATCAGACTTTGGATACACAAAGGATCCATCAGGAACAACTTGTAGAATAGGTCTTACAATTTCCTCATGGAAGAACAACTAACCTTGCGAAAAAGGAAACTATAACAATAGGTCCTCCGGTCAGGTGTGCTAGGCATGACATCACCTTACTCGATCATGTAAATAAGTTATAACTCCTGGAAATACGTTCCAACCATCATATCTGACCGAGATTCAGATCTCATTGGTGTTAGGATAACTCAGACTCAGGATGCCTGAGAAGAAAGGTGCAACACAAATTGTCGAGATGACATTGTAAGACTCTCGGGAATTGAACTATGGAAGCGAGTTTTGAAACAAGATTTCATCATTAAATCAAGGAGAAGATGAGGATGTGGATGATGGACTCAACGACCATTCATCGAGAATTCCCAAAAGATGGATTTCCACAATTATATGAACAAGGACATAACATTTGCCAGATCAAATGATATAATGATGTATGCTCGAGGAAAACATGCCCAATTAACATTGGTTGAAGGGTGCACCCGAAATATGTGCTTTAGGTAGCAGAATCAATGTTAGAATGGTGATTCAATAATCAATGGCCTAAGGATGTAATGTTGACCATCAACTCCAAAGCAATAAGGTTGATAGAAGGGCAGAATCCAAACAGCACCGTTCACCTGTTGGTATCCCAGTTATAAACAACACGGGGACCAAGAAAAGAATGGTGATGGTGATAAGTATCACTTGTACAAGAATTTTCGAGAGGTGGTCAAATTCTCACAACATTCTTGTCACATAAAAGATGGTAATACTCCAAGTTAAAGAACAAATGCTGGATAGCAAGGATCTCAAGGTATAACATGAAACACGAACAAGTTTGTGTTGAACAGAAGGCAATAAAGTGGTCGATGATAACACAAATCATCGAGGGCAAGGATGGTATTTCTCTTCTTAAATTCAATTGATATCATGGAAGAGCTCAAAATGTTGATGATGATCACGACAAATTTGTCGAGAGGTTTCAAGAAGATGTAACCGACCGGTGATGACATCAAGTCAACAGAATGATGAAGCGAAAAGTTCTTAAAACTATGGGTACGACACAAACTCGAAATCAAGCTTGTTGTTTAAGGTGAAAGGGGATGATGAGGAAGATCGACGTAAGCTTAGCTATCATCACAAATTGGTGCTCCGAGAATAAGGACCATGTAGCGCAGTTAAAATCATGACGACAATGATATAGCCAAACAGGCTAGGAATGGCTTGAAGGATTGTTAAACTCATAAGCAACGAAAAATTACTTAAGAGTTATAGAATCGGAGTGCAGAATAGATTCACTTATTGGTGTTCTCGAGTGACAAACAACCCAACACCCATGAAGTGACAATGAGAGGGAAAGGTAGTACTTCATCAAAAGTTTCATAAGATGTAGTGCAATGGCATGATATCCTCGAGATACCAGGGGTAATACTCGAAGGTAGATCATAATAGAGGTTGGGCAGGCATATTGATCTGTAGAAGACAAGTGCTTTAACTTGTCCGAGAAATGGGATCAAAGAAGAACAATCATGGCCGGAACCATGGTTGAAAAGGATTAAACATAGATACAAGACAAATTTATAACAAGGGGATTATTATTATTATTGCAAGAAGCTTCGATGATAAGTTCCACATCGGGTCCATGGGCATGAACGCAAAGTTCAAGGTCGACTCCCACTTCTCCAATGCTTAACCTTTCATTCACTTCTCACTTTTTGAAGAAGTTGTAATGTTTAAATTTTATCTAGCAAAACACCAGAAGAGTATGACTCGTGATAACTCTCGGGTTTACCCGGATCTGGGAAGGCATATAGGTTCGACCCTTAGGGGCATCTTGGGAACTTATACCACAAGATTCAATAGTAAATAACACAAGCTCGAAAGTAGAGCATGGTTGACAAGGCAGAGGATACAATTTACCAAAGGCATTATATATCCGTGGAAAGGCTCACAAGGTTACTTGAATATGAAGGACACTGTCGGATAATAATCCAACAAGAGGTCTGGTGGTCTACAACGGAGCTGATGTGAGTATCGGTACTCTATCAAAGGAAGAAGGATTGCATGTGCATCTGATTTTAGAAACAACTGACTAACTCAAGGCTCAAATGCAAAGGAATTACGAATTCCAAGACAAGGGATCAGAAGCAATGCTCTGATTAGGGATGGATAAGTTGAATAGCCTAAGGGGTACAATCGACAGCAATTTGATTGGTCGAGATCCAGCTCATGTTTAAAATGACGTCTGAGCCAGAAGGATGAATTCTAGGATTCGACTGAGGAACGCGAGCATCCTCAACATATTGAATCAACGGACTTAAGATAATAAAGACAAGGGATGTCAATAAGATTACGAGACGTATGGGGTTAACCATAATGCAAGCAAGCAAGAATTTCAAGATCAATAGGCTGCTCAGGATTTTCGGAAGATCGAATGGTATTTCGAAGATTTTTGTGAAATACATCAATCAACTGGGGATGAGCGGATACTCGGTAAGTGTGAGGAATTATCCATAGGGGCATTCAGGCGGCAAAGAACTGCAGGGCAATAGACATAAGGGATTCTCGGAATATCCGAAGTATTTCAGGGTATCTTGTAATAACAAGACCTAATTGGAGATGAAGTTATGACCAACAAGTGTATGTAGCTTCCCATAGGGATTTATCGGTGGTATGGGATTGCAACGGCGAAGGGCACAAGGGTCTCGAGGAAACATCGGAGAGTATCTTCAAAATTTTCAGGTGCAGCAGGCGATCATCTGGAGTGAAGGGGCTCTCCGGGAGAAGTATTTTCGAGAACCTAAAGTTAGATTTTAGAAAAATCATTTAACCCGAGTAGAAGAGAGTTCAGAGTCCCAGAGTAAGGATCGAGGAGTAAAAGATCCTAATACCACCCAAATGGTGACGTGGGCCCGTAAGGCACACAACCATGTTAGTAAAAAGTTTTGTAATGTCTAGACTCGACTTCGGCCAAGGAGTTGGAAGGGGGGTTCCTACAGGCAGGCGGCTCTGATACCAACTTGTGATGCCCCCGATTCAATCGTACACTAATCATACACGCAAACGTGTACGATCAAGATCAGGGACTCACGGGAAGATATCACAACACAACTCTACAAAAAAAATAAGTCATACAAGCATCATATTACAAGCCAGGGGCCTCGAGGGCTCGAATACAAGAGCTCGATCATAGACGAGTCAGCGGAAGAAACAATATCTGAGTACAGACATAAGTTAAACAAGTTTGCCTTAAGAAGGCTAGCACAAACTGGGATACAAATCGAAAGAGGCGCAGGCCTCCTGCCTGGGATCCTCCTAAACTACTCCTGGTCGTCATCAGCGGACTGCACGTAGTAGTAGGCACCTCTCGAGTAGTAGTAGTCGTCGTCGATGGTGGCGTCCGGCTCCTGGGCTCCAACGTCTGTTCACAGCAATCGGATATAGAAAGGGGGAAAAGAGGGAGCAAAGCAACCGTGAGTACTCATCCAAAGTACTCGCAAGCAAGGAGCTACACTACATATGTATGCATTGGTATCAAATGGAATAAGGGTATCATATGTGGATTGAACTGTAGAATGCCGGAATAAGAGGGGGATAGCTAGTCCTTTCGAAGACTACGCTTCTGGTAACCTCCATCTTATAGCAGAAGAAGAGAGTAGAAGGTAAGTTCACCCAGTATCATCGCATAGCATAATCCTAACTGATGATCCTCCCCTTGTCGCCCACCGGTTGTATCTGGCACTTGGAAGGGTGTGTTTTATTAAGTATCCGGTTCTAGTTGTCATAAGGTCAAGGTACAACTCCGGGTCGTCCTTTTACCGAGGGACATGGCTATTCGAATAGATCAACTTCCCTGTAGGGGTGCACCACATAACCCAACACGCTCGATCCCATTTGGCCGGACACACTTTCCTGGGTCATGCCCGGCCTCAGAAGATCAACACGTCGCAGCCCTGCCTAGGCATAATAGAGAGGTCAGCACGCCGGTCTAAATCCTATGGCGTAGGGGTCTGGGCCCATCGCCGATTGCACACCTACATGTTGCGTACGCGGCCGGTAAGCAGAACTAGCCCCCTTAACACAAGAGCAGGCTTATGTTCCAATTCGGCGCGTGCCGCTCAGTCGCTGACGTCACGAAGGCTTCGGCTGATACCACGACGTCGAGTGCCCATAACTGTCCCCGCGTAGATGGTTAGTGCGTATAAGCCAGTGGCCAGACTCAGATCAAATACCAAGATCTTGTTAAGCGTGTTTAAGTATCCGCGAACGCCGACCAGGGCCAGGCCCACCTCTCTCCTAGGTGGTCTCAACCTGCCCTGTCGCTCCGCCTCAAAGTAACAGTCGGGGGTTGTCAAGAACTCAGGCCCACCTCTACCGGGATGGAGCCACCTGCTCCTTCAGCCCCCATCTCCGAACAGCATCACCGGTAATGTAACAGTGTAAAGTATATAGTATATGCCCGTGATCACCTCCCGAAGTGATCACGGCCCAGTAGTATAGCATGGCAGACGGACAAGAGTGTCGGGCCACTGATGGAACACTAGCATCCTATACTAAGCAGTAGGATAGCAGATAAAGGTAACAACAGTAGTAGCAAGGACAGGCTATGCAACAGGATAGGATTAACGGAAAGCAGTAACATGTTACACTACTCTAATGCAAGCAGTAGAGAGTAGAGTAGGTGATATCTGGTGATCAAGGGGGGGGGGGCTTGCCTGGTTGATCTGGCAAGAGAGAGGGGTCGTCAACACCGTAGTCGAACTGGGGGTCGCCGGCAGTCTCGGGGTCTACCAAAAAGAAGTAACGGAGGGGGAACACAATAAATAACAGAGCAATCAAATGTAACACAAAGCAAGACGTGGCAATACGTTGTGCTAGGGGTGACCTAACATAGGGATAGGCGATACCGGCGAAGGGGGAAACATCCGGGAAAGTATTCCCGTTGTTTCGCGTTTTCGGGCAGATGAAATAGAGGGGGAAAGTTGCGTGTTCGCTATGCTAGGGATGCGTGGCGGACGAACGAGCTGCATATCCGGATTCGTCTCGTCGTTCTGAGCAACTTTCATATACAAAGTTTTTCCATCAGATCTACGGTTTATTTTTTATTAATTATTAAAGTTTTAAATCATTTTCTAAATTATTATCTATTTAATTCTAACATTATCCAGAATAGTATGGGATGACGTCAGCATGACATATGTATGACGTCAGCAGTCAACAGTGAAGTTGATTGGAGCCAAAACTGACAGGTGGGTCCTGCTTGTCATAGTCTGTTTAGGTAATTAACAATAGTTAATTAGGTTAATTAAACATGGTTAATTAAGTTAACTAATTTAGTTAATTAAGTGATTAATTAATTAAATTTATTTTATTACTATTATTATTTTCATCTTTTTATATGTATGTATATAATCGTTCTGGGGCTAGGCCCCACATGCCAGTGGGCCAAAGGCCTTAGAGGGTCAGCGGGCGCGGGTATGGGCACCGGGCAGAGCCGGACGACGGGCGCCAGCCCGCCCGACAGGGCGCTGCAGCCAAACGGGTGAAGGGGCCAGCGCGTGGCCCGGCGTCGGCGACCGTGGCCGGAGTGGGGTGGTGAGGCCAGCCGGAGCGAAGGGAGGTGCGGCGGCGTGTGCGCGGGGCGCGCGGGCGCAGGGGGTTGCGGGCGGCTGCGTAGCACGCGGCAGCAGAGCAGCAGCGGAGGCGGTGCACTGGCGAGGGCTTGGCCAGTTGCGGTCGTGATGCGGGATGCGCCGGGAGCACACGCGGGAGCGGCGAGCAGCTGCGGTGGTGGGGACGCGCGGGGCGATGGCCAGGGGGTGCGGCCATGGAGCCACGGGCGCGAGCTGAGCAGTGTGCGGGCGGTAGAATGGCGCGGCAACATGGTCAGGGGCGCGGGCACGCGTGCGGAGGCACGGCCGGATCCGGTGATGGGAGAGAGAGGGGGGTAGAGGGCGCGACCAGCACGGCAGCTCACCGCGTAGCTGTAGGGGGTGGCAGTGGGGGTCGAGGAGAAGGACGGGGACGCGTCGCCGGCGAGGAGGAGACGTCGAGGCGGCGGCATTAGGTGACGACGTCGGCGAGGCAGAGGCCATGGGCAGGCGTCGTGCGAGGGAGGAGGGGATGAGGAGGCGGGCATCGATGGCAGGCGGCGGCGCGACGAGTTCCGGCGGGGTCTGACGAAGAGGAGGTCGAGGACGGAACGGC
>NC_057794.1:398158249-398173384 GCF_018294505.1 Triticum aestivum | reverse complement strand
CATTAGAATCGGGCGTGCGCCCCCGATCCAGATCGGGGGGGAGGGAGGAGACGAGGGGGGGTCATGGGGGGCAGTGGGAGTCGTGGGTGTGGGGGTTAGGGTTTCGGGGGTTAATGGGGGAGTGGGGGGCGGATGGTCCGGCCTGGCCGGGACTTGGCCCAGTTGGGCCGGGGCTACTGGGCCGGAGCCCTGGGGGTTCTTTCCTTTTTGTGCGTGTGTGTTAGTTCTGTTTTTGTTTTGATTCTTATTCTTATTTTCTTTTCTGTTTTATTTCTAGTTTCTTTTAATTTTTAGTTTTTACAAAAATCACCACTAGTACCTAAATTAGTATTTATAAACAAACTACTGTCACATCAATTCTTAACCCATAATAAAATAATTTTAATATTTTATAAAATCCAATAGGTATTTGTTTAATTGTTTTCACTACTATTTTAATTAGTTTATAGCCCTTAAATATTTTATTAAGGTTTGGTTTCTTCATCGTATTTACACATGATTTGTCTGACCCACCTTGAACATTTTGGTTTCATTGTTTGAAAATTTTGTTGTTTGCCTGTAATTTAAATTTGAATCGTTTTGAACTAACGTGATTTTCTCAATAGCAACCGAGGTGACGTGGCATCATTAGCAAAGGTTTACTGTAGCTTAATTATCCGGGCGTCACACTCTGGGTGCCTAAGGTGTCCAATGGGATAACACCCACTCTATGTTGGGAAACATAGTAGAAAACAAAAAATCACGACTACGCACATCCAAGATCAATATGAAGATGCATAACTGGTTGGGATTGAAGGAAATATGCCCTAGAGGCAATAATAAGTTGTTATTTTATATTTTCTTATTCATGATAAAGGTTTATTATTCATGCTAGAATTGTATTGATCGGAAACTTAAATACATGTGTGAATACAAAAAGAAATACCGTGTCCCTAGTAAGCCTCTACTAGACTAGCTCGTTGATCAAAGATGGTTAAGGTTTCCTAACCATAGCCATGTGTTGTCATTTGATAATGGGATCACATCATTAGAAGAATGATGTGATGGACAAGGCCAATCCGTTAGCTTAGCATATTGATCGTTCAGTTTATTGCTATTGCTTTCTTAATGTCAAATACATATTCCTTCGACTATGTTATTATGCAACTTTCGGGTACCGGAGGAATACCTTGTGTGCTATCAAACGTCACAACGTAACTGGGTGATCATAAAGATGCTCTACAAGTATCTTCGAAGGTGTTTGTTGAGTTAGCATAGATCGAGATTAGGATTTGTCACTCCGAGTATCGGAGAGGTATCTCTGGGCCCTCTCGGTAATACACATCATAAGAAGCCTTGCAAGCATAGTGACTAAGGAGTTAGTTGCAAGATGATGTATTACGGAACGAGTAAAGAGACTTGCCGATAACGAGATTGAACCAGGTATGAAGATACCAATGATCGAATCTCGGGCAAGTAACATCCCGATGGACAAAGGGAATTACGTATGTTGTCATAAGGTTCGGCCGATAAAGATCTTCATAGAATATGTAGGAGCCAATATGGGCATCCAGGTTCCGCTATTGGTTATTGACTGGATAGGTGTCTCGGTCATGTCTACATAGTTCTCGAATCCGTAGGGTCCGCACGCTTAACATTCATTGACGATATAGTGTTATATGAGTTATATGTTTTGGTGACCGAATGTTGTTCGGAGTCCCAGATGAGATCAGAGACATGATGAGGAGCTCTGGAATGGTCCGGAGGTAAAGATTGATATATAGGACGATGATATTTGAACATCGGAAGAGTTTTGGGATGTACCGGGTAGAAATAGGGTCACCGGAAGGGGTTTCGGACACCCCAGGAGGTTAATGGGCCATATGGGCCAAAAGAGGGGAACACACCAGCCCACAAGGGGTTGGCGCGCCCCTCCTAAGGCCGCAGCCCTTGGGGAGAGAAGGAAAGGGGGGAGTCGGCTTCCCCCTTCCTTCCCTCTTCTCCCCTTTCCTTTCCCCTCCGGCAAATATGGTAGGGGGGTTAGGGAATGACCCCAAGTAGGATTCGGTCCTACTTGGGGCGGCCCTTGGCCTCTCCCCTCTCCCCCACCTATATATATGTGGGAGGGGGACGCCACACATAACCACGACAATCTCTTAGCCATGTGCGGCGCCCCCTCCATCGTTTACACCCTCGGTCATATTTTCATAGTGCTTAGGTGAAACCCTACGAAGATAGCATCACCATCACCACGCTGTCGTGCTGCGGAACTCATCCACTACCTCGCCGTCTTGCTGGATCAAGAAGACGTGGACGTCACCGAGCTGAACGTGTGTTGAACGTGGAGGTGCCGCACGTTCGGTACTCGATCGGTTGGATCGCAAAGAAGTTTGACTACATCAACCGCGTTACTGAACGCTTCCGCTTACGGTCAACGAGGGTACGTAGACACGCTCTCCCCTCTCTTTGCTATGCATCTCCTTGATAGATCTTGCATGTGCGTAGATTTTTTTGTTTCCCATGTAACGTTTCCCAATAGGGATCACGATCATTACCGTCACCGAGTTGTAGCGAAAGATGAATGTGCCGGTGTAGATCGTACTTGGAACCTCTTAAACCGTCGATGAACGATCCCATGAACCAAAGACCGAAAGCATGACCTCTCTACTTGGTTGCAAACGTGCAACCTTCACAATCCGGCAGCGCTTCGCCGTCTAGAGCTAATCGTCGCCGGAGAATTAGAGGGGGGAGATTAGAACCACACTGGGCTTTTAATTACAAGAACAAGAGAATTAGCCTAGCTCTAATTAGTTAACTAGGAGCAACTCAAATTAGAACTAGGAGAACTAGAGGAGGCTCCAAAACTTGTATGTTAAATTATGGCAAATATATATAGGGTTACGCTATTCTAAGCGTGGTGCAGAATAACTTATTCTATACCCCTAGTAAGGCTATGTACAAAATCTAGTAAAACACTGTATAAGATGTAGTAATTCTGAAATAAAATTTTTACCACCCAAGTTTTGAATTTACTACATTGTCAAAAATATATAGTATTTTTTATGCTACGTTACTATAGTTTGTATAGATCATTACTAGGGGTGTAGAATAAGCTATTCTACACTCACGTTTGATTTAGCATTACTATATGTGTGTGTGTGTGTGTGTGTGTTAGAAGGGAAGGGAGAATCAACCACCAAGGAGGGAAAGCCTTATTGGGGCGTTGGCCAAAAGGGGGGAGGAGTTTCCCCTAGTAGGATTCAGTCCCCCTTCCTTATGGAAGGGAGGCGTCTTCCTCACTTGGGCCTTTTTGGCCCAAGTTGCCATCCACCTCTTGGCCTTTTAAGGTCTGTTGATATTAAATTAAATATAAGATTATTCTAGATACTTTCAGATCATTTATATATAATTTAACATCCCCGTAAATATTTTTCACCTATATATTAATTATCATAATACGCTTTATTACCTGGTACTCTTTGAAACCCTTTCTGTCGTGGAATTATCACGGCAGATGTCCTTAGTGTCAGGACTTAGTCGCGAGGCCAACGCATCTATGTGGTAGCTTGAGAGGGGTTGAGCAGGACGAGAGACGCGAGGTTTTACCCAGGTTCGGCCCCTCACGGTGGAGGTAAAAGCCTACATCCTGCTTCATTGATATTGATGATGATGATCACGGTTACAAGAGTGCTCTTATCTCGAGAGCTATTGTCTAAACCTAACTTGTCCAAGGTTGTGGAACTTGTGAATCTTGTCCCCCTTCTTGGGGAGCCTTGCCCCTCCTTATATATGTTGAAGGGGCGGTTTACATGTGGAGTTCTATTAGGATTAGGACTAGTCTATCTCTAATATAAACCGGATACAAGTCCAGGTCTTAGCTCCTTGTAAGATAATGTTCCTCATGCCTTTCCTCTTAAACCGGCCCACCGTGAACCGGCCTTCTGGGCTTTGGGCCTTGTCATCCGTCGATCCCGTGCGCCGGATCACAAGTGAGTCATAATGACCAGGTGGGTTGCTTGTAAACTGCCAGGTCAGGGCGGGTCGCTAGTAACTCACCAAGTGTCAGCGGGGTCTTCAGATAAACCGCCAAGTCCGGCCGGGTTAACTTCCGATCGGTTTACACCGCGGGGGATATCCCCGACATTAGCCCCCAAGTTTAGCTTGGATTTATTCATGGTAAACTTATGCTGCAAAATAAACACAAGAACAAATTTGACAGGTTATGCTCCGGGTTAAAATTTTTGTAAACCGGTACCTGATCATCATTAGGTCCTTGTTATTTCCTCCTTCTGGGAAATCCGGGTCAACAGACCAGCTTCATAATCAATTTGCCGACATTGGCTTATCACCGAGAAATATTGTGAAGAATAACTCCTTTGACTCAGCTTCGCCGGTTTAAGAAATATGGGTCTGAAAATACTTATCTGATATTCAGCCGGTTTGAAGATGTAAAACTTGCCGGTTTAATATTACCAAAATGGTCGGTTTATAAATATTGATGGCGCCGGGTCATAATTGTTGTCGACACCGGGTCATGTAATTGATCTTCCTGATTTGCTCAAAACTAATAAAATGAAGATGTTCCTCCTTTATATGCATAATACCTGTAGCCCCCAAGTCTTAAGAGGAGAACATAGTGATAACTTAAGACTTGCTCCAATAAGTGTTTCAATCTTGAAGAAATCTGGTTTGTTCATCTCAATCATATAAACTGAATACTCCATATATGTAGCCCCCAAGTGCCGGGTTGTCATGCTTGCAGCAACCTGAGACTTGCAATTGCTTATAAAAACTTCAATCAGTGTAGCCCCCAAGGGCCGGGTCATTATGCATTAATTAGCAGGGATTTTATAAATATAATCATGTAGACTTGAGCAGTGATGTGTAGCCCCCAAGGGCCGGCTTAGTAAGATAATACTGAATCGGGACTTGATATATACTTCAATGAAAATAACATCTTATAATGTAGCTTCCATTGTAGGGCTTGAACCCACGTCCACAAGGTTAAGAGTTTTGTGCTTTACCAACTGAGCAATGAATCCTTCAATATTATGGATGAAAACTTGTGTACCTTGAGTTGTTGATAGGAGCAATTGGTAGCCCCCAAGGGCCGGCTCATTATAATATGATGAGTCGGGTCTTCAATAAGACTAGTAAAAATGACTTTGCATTAGCCCCCAAGTGTCATGATGCATGCTTGCAACGACATGAGACTTGCATGTAATCTCGATTTGAATAATGTAGCCCCCAAGTGCCGGGTTGTAAGCCTGCAGCGACTCGGGACTATTCCTTCCATTGTAGAATAAATCATATCCTTTGATAAAAGAGTAGACATTGCGCTATAGCGACTTTGAAAACCTTAATAATAAAAATCCAGCCATGTTGGCTATTCAAGATAATATAATCCGGTATGAAAACCTTAGTTATTCAATATCATAATGAAATTTCAGCCAAGTTTGGCTATTTGAATAATATACCCCAATGATTTATAAGCGCATGATTCCAATGGCGCAATCCAAATATATACTGGCGACTTATTGTCTAAAGTCAGGCCGGTTTAATAAACACCGGATCATACTACCGGTTTAATAAACATCGGTGATTTATAATCATGCTTTATTCAACCTGTTTCTGCATACAACAAGTTTAAAGTGTCCTGGCGGTTTACCGCCGGACGGGTCATAATGCCCAACATATAACCTGGGTTTATAACCAATGCTGCATTTAGAATAATCAAATATGAAATATATCATACCTGTGACATTGAATCACATCGTTGGTTTTACCAACTTTTTGTAGTAAGGGTGATAACCCAAATCTTGAGTACTGATAACTCCTTCCATATTGTGCCGGTTTATAATAAAACCGTGCCGGGTTGTGATAAACACCGTGTTACTCCATAAGAGGATGTTAACAACAAGGATCAAACCGGGCAAATAGTCTCCGGATTGACGTGAACTGTCTTCCGTCAATTGATTGGTTGAAAACTTTGTCGGTTTAAAAAAATGCAATAAAAAAGAAAAAAGTATCTATCAAAGAAAATTTCAAGCAAAGGCAATGACAAAATCGTTTGCAAAAAAGGTTTATTTGAGCTGATCAAATGGCGTTACCATGGCCGAACACGACCAAGCTCCCGTTAGGTGTAACTATGGTTCTAGTCAGCCAGGTTCCCAAATGAAACCGTGGCATTTATGCCGACCAAGTGGCATGGCAATGGTTCGGGTTCGACCAAGCCCCCAAGTGATTCTGTGGCCTTAGGCCGATCAAGAGGCATGACTGGTTCAGACGTGACCAAGTCCCCAAGTGATCTGGTGGCTCTCGCCTATCAAGAGGTATGGTATTGGTTCGGACACGACCAAACCTCCAAGTGATATAATATGATGCTTTTAAAAAGCGAACTCAAGGGGTAAACCGGAGGCCGCTTTAGAACAACTCCGTGTAACCACACATGATGTAAAAGAACAGAGACCCCGCTTTATGAAGCAGAAGCCCCCATGTGATCAATAATATGTCAGGCCAGTAAGGCGGGATACCCATGTTTGAACCGCACATCATGGCAGTAAGTCCTCTTCGGCAACTTTTAACTTTTTGCAAGAGATAAATTCTTCTTGAACTGGGATTTTGAACCGGATATTGAGAGCTTCAAAGCTTTGTGGGAAACATCTTTCCCTTGAACCGGATTTTAAACCGGAATCTTCATTTTCAACCGGAAAATTTTCTGACGGCCTTTAAACTTGAACTTGCGAGAAATTAATTCCTTTTTGAACCAGACATTGTTAAACCGGATTTGAGCGCTTCAGAGCTTTGTGGGAGAACAGATTTCCCTTGAACCGGACTATAAACCGGATATTTGAGAGCTTCAGTCAGACTGACTTCCCTTGAGCCGGATTTTAAACCAGAATCCTTTCTGATGACCCGAATCTTCTTCATCAAGCCGGGATCTTATAACTGTCATATACTTTCTAAGCCGGAAATTTTCTGACGGCCTTTAAACTTTCATCAATATAACAGTAGCCTCCGGGACCGGGTTATCCTTCCCTTCATCGTCCTGGGGTTCTTAAATTTGCTAAAACTGGCAAGATTCGCTGAGTCATGTCATCATAGCCCCCGAGTTTCAAAGGTGACTCGAGGAGTTGGCTTGAGACTCTCCATATTTGACCGTGATATAAACCGGCATAGCTTGTATATCATTGGCGTTGATAGCATGATGTGAATCCATAGAAGGTTGAGGTGACTGCGGCGGGTTGTAAATGATCCCATATGAGCCGGCAACTCGGCCAATGGTTCCTTCCAACTGGCGATTTGAAGTTAATCAAAACTGTAGTGGCGGCGACTTGTGCGCCCAATAAACAGCTCATGCAGACAGGTGCGGCCCGGTATGTTAATGTAGACCAGGCCGCGAGAGACTGACGACAAAGACGGCCGCAGCTTCAGAGACGGCACAACCAGATGAGTCAGCCGCGGCGTAGTAAGTCAACGCGGACGGGAGAGTCGGCCGCGGGAGTTGTAAACCGGCGCGGACGGAGAGCCGCCTGCGGGTATTGTGAACCGGCGCGGACGGGAGTCGCCTGCGGGCATTGTAAGCCGGCGTAGATGGAGAACCGGCCGCGTGTTGATGTAAACCGGACCACCGGCGGTTTGCGCGCGTCCGTTGAATAACAATCAAATGCGATCCCGGCAAGTCGATGTAAACCGGGCTGCAAGGGCGACGACTTGCGCACATATTCTTTGATCATTATAGCACGGCCATATGCTAGCGCATGGCAATAATTGTGCGATTTATATATCCTTGATCCGGCCATCGTCTTTGCAATGACCAATTGTCCTGCATATAAAATACAAAGACCAAAGTAATTGTTCTTTGACAAAAACAATATATGCTAATAAGATAAATTTAAATGGAGGTCACCTGATTTGGTCGGACGTCAGATGGTCCGTGTGTAGCTCCCAAAAATAATCTGGCGATGGTGCAACCCATCCACTGTAAACATCTGACGATCAGTAGTCTCTTCATATGGGAGCGTCACTTTTTCAGTACTTGTCGCTGAACTCCTTTTGATTCTTAAACAATTTTTGCAGGTCACCCCTTCGATGGCCTTGTCATAGTTTTCCGCAGCTCCTTCATATGCACATCCCACTGCTAACCCGGCTCCAATTTTGGCAGTACCTTCTTCTTAAGCGTGATAAATGAACCTGACAGTATTGGTTGTCCCGTGCATCACAAATTCTGAACAAGCATGGATCTTTTTTCCAATGACAGGCTCACGACTGACTTTGAGATCAACAATGCAACTTTAGGAGCTTGGAGACTCTCAAAACTGCCATCAGTTCAGTCATCAAACATATCCTCCACAGAAAAGTCAGATTCCCCAGAGAGATTTTTGAGTAGCTCAACAATCTCCTTCTTCCTAGCAGCGTATACGCCAGACCTGCTTGCCCACCATAACCCTGATTTGAACCGAACCATCATTATCGCTGGCGGTAGCGCGGTGCTCTTGAGATGAGGCAAGTGAAGAACGATTGAGCAACACAGTCTTCCATCAATAGTAGAAGAGCTTGGACTGCAAATTTCTGAATATTGAGCCAAACAGATGTAAACTGAAGAATTGTCAGTTGATAATGAAGTAACAAAAACTGCTAGCATGTTGTTGCGTTCCCTGAGATTCTGTAGAAGCATGTCGAAGCAGCTCTACGAGGCGAGTTGCTATCACCACGGTGTCAGTATCACTGTGGCAGAGGAAGCGAGATGAGGCCAGACGACTTAGAGGCGGACGGTGAGGCCGCTCGACTAGGGCGATGGCTTGGAAGATGCTCCCAGGGAGGAGAGTCGGCCGTTGTGACCATAGTGGCGAAGGCGATTCTTGCGGCAAGGCAGGCGACGCAGCGACTTGAGACGCCCGTGGGCTGCGACTGCTTGAACCCATTAGGGCTCTGGTAGCCGGCTGAGCAAGTTTGAGCAGAGACGGCGTGTTATAGCGCCGAAAGTGGCCGGTCGTTAGAAGCGGCCGATGCTGGCGGGGGTAGCTCCCAGCAGCGGCCGAGGCGGAGACGGAGGCTCGCCGTGCGGCGGGCTTGCTGCAGCGGATCAGCGACGACAGGTCACGGAGGGAGCACGTGGGCGGCCTGAACGATGAAACGGCGGGCACAACGGCGGTTTGTAGGCTGGGCCATGTGGACAGCAGCTCAACCCGGCGGTGGTCAGCGGAGAGGCGGGGCCCGGCGCGGCTCGGAGGCCTACAGTGGCGATGCAGCCGAGCGCAGGAGGTGGCCGGTGCAACGGAGGAGGGCGTCAAGGCGGCCAGCGGCCCGAAGCACGGCAGCGGCGATGCGACCGGTGCCGGTGGGCGCGGCGCGGCAGGGCGGAGTCCGCGAGTGAGGCGGAGCACGCGTGGCCTGGCGAGTTCGAGGCGGAGGCGGCTCGAGGTGGAGACAAGCCCACCGCACTTTCCGATTCCACGCCCACCTGCTCGAGCATACGGTCCACAGGGATACAAGACCGAAGCACGCGGCTGTGGAGGCGAAGTACGGCAGCGGGGGCCGTGGCGGTTTAGGCATATGGCGGCTCGGCTCCGCTGCGGCTGAGGGGGCAGCCATGGCGCGGTAGGAGAAGCGCTGGCGAGTCAACGGCGACGACCGGCCCGGCGGCGTAGCGGCTCGAAACAACCGGGCGGTTCAAGGGCGCAGGCACAGTTGATGGATGAGTCCGGGTTACGGACGGCTCAGGTTTCCTTTCCTTGACTCTTTCCTTGACTTTGATTTTTTTTCTAATCTGCTGCAGCACGTCCGGCCCTCTGATCCGGCTTAGTTCCGATGGTCTATCTCGCTTTCAATTCGGTTTCGCCGGATCATCTAGACGTAGAGGCACATACTGCTGTATAACTCCAACTTTAATCCAAAAGCAATGATTTGTCGGCTCTGTCTATGGCTATCCCCGCCGGTTCATCCTGTGTGATTTCCTCTTAACTGATTGATCACAAGCTTCTCGATCCCTGAAGAAGATCCCTTCAAGAACTCAACACCACCGTACGCAGGCCCCATGGTGGACGCCAACTGTCGTGGAATTGTCACGGCAGATGTCCTTAGTGTCAGGACTTAGTCGCGAGGCCAACGCATCTATGTGGTAGCTTGAGAGGGGTTGAGCAGGACGAGAGACGCGAGGTTTTACCCAGGTTCGGTCCCTCGCGGTGGAGGTAAAAGCCTACATCCTGCTTCATTGATATTGATGATGATGATCATGGTTACAAGAGTGCTCTTATCTCGAGAGCTATTGTCTAAACCTAACTTGTCCAAGGTTGTGGAACTTGTGAATCTTGTCCCCCTTCTTGGGGAGCCTTTCCCCTCCTTATATATGTTGAAGGAGCGGTTTACATGTGGAGTTCTATTAGGATTAGGACTAGTCTATCTCTAATACAAACCGGATACAAGTCCAGGTCTTAGCTCCTTGTAAGATAATGTTTCTCATGCCTTTCCTCTTAAACCGGCCCACCGTGAACCGGCCTTCTGGGCTTTGGGCCTTGTCATCCGTCGATCCCGCATGCCGGATCATCAGCGAGTCATAATGACCAGGTGGGTTGCTTGTAAACCGCCAGGTCAGGGCGGGTCGCTAGTAACTCGCCAAGTGTCAGCGGGGTCTTCAGATAAATCGCCAAGTTCGGCCGGGTTAACTTTCGGCCGGTTTACACCGCGGGGTATATCCCCGACACTTTCGGTTACCCCGAAACGCTTTCGGATCCTCTCGGAACTATTCGAATGTTAATGAAATAATTTCACAAATATGTTCTCATCACTCCCGTCCTACTAACACTCAACAGACCGTGATTGCCTTAATCTTGTGATCCTGCAGGTTCGGCAACTCATATACATGAACGAAAATGTTCGTTAAATGACCGATAGCGAAACCGTGGATGTCTATATCTATCCCTATGAGCACACGAATGATAATTGGGTGAACCTTTGGTTATCATGTGATGTTCCCTTTGCTTCGCGATACTTTGCAAAACCCGGGATGCATCGGTATCCTTCCCGACTCAGCACCATGCTCACTATACCGAAATCCTCATCATCGGTTTTGTCCTTCTTTCTCGTTATTGTGTTCCGGCATCCCCGTGATGTGGTCACCTGTGTTTGGGCAGATGATGATGGATATCGTCACACCGAGAGGGCCCTAAGAATAGGGTGCGACTTCGCATTGCGTTCATGGATGACATGCATCTCGTAGGGCGCGAAGTTCTTTCGTTCATGAAAGGATGCATTGCATGTTTTGCCAAAAGGCTAAGCCCTTCTACATGCCTACAAATTTCGCAGATACGACTAACCACACATCGCACATCAACTCATCCCCGATCACCGAGTACCCGCCATCATGCTTACTATATAAAAAACAAGAAGTTCAACCAAAAAGCTCAATGGCATTTGACCGAACATCTGTTGCCTGCCGGGCGTGGTGTCCGTCATGGACAATGCCGGGAGGGGGCGGAGGGAACCTGGCGAAAGGATATTGGGTGGACGGCGACATAGTCCAAGGGGGGTAGGCGCATGTGTGGGGGTTGGGGAAGGAGAGGTATCACGACGATCGAAGAGGTACAACGGCAACGTCAGACGAGGAAGATATGGATGAAAACAAGGGGGCAAGGGTAGAGTGGAAGAAAAGTGCCGGGAGGGGGATTTGAGTGAGTCGGGGTTGTCGGAGTCCTACATGGGGCGGTCCGGACTCCTGTGGAAGGTCCCTTTTGTTTTTGGTTTGTGAGAAAACGAACAAACAGACGTGTCGGTGGACCGATACGGTCAAGAGTTGAATGGCAAAATACGCCTGAACAGCTCAGCTCCGAGGTTTGAGGGGCCCGCTGGAGATGCCCTAATATATCTTTCTAGTAGAATGGATTTGGTACCTCTCCTGCCAATATTATATAATTAAAAAATAGATGGAAAAGTCGGAGGAACACGAGCGGCCCTGCACAAACGGCCGAAAACGGAAACCTGAGGTCAAGTCAGAGAGAGCTGAGGCGTTGTGCCGCTCCCGTGCTGGCGTTGGCGTTCCTCCCCTTTGTTCGGCCCCCCTCGCCCTTCCGAAGCCACAAACCAAACCCTAGAATCCCACGGTACCAGGAAGGAACCTTCCGATCCCCAAAACAGAGCGCGGAGACCGGAACCTGCACAGGTATCGCATTTTTTCCTTGCTTCGGCTTCTCCTTCTGCCTAGGGCGAGATTATGCCTTCTTCCTACGCTGTTCCGCGGCGTCAGAAACGAGAGTTCGCCCTTTTTGGGGGGCTACTACTAGTTTTCTCTCCTGATGGATGTATGTACCCCCTGAGTTCACGCGAGCTCTGATCCCCATGAAGCATTTTTTTCCCTCTTTGTGTTTGTGTGTCCATTCTGATTCTGTGCCTCCAGTAAGAAAAATGAGTTTCGGGTTGGGGATTGCGTCAGGGGCAAAATGCGCAACCCCCCTGCTTCGTTTGTAAATCATCTGAGTGGTCGATGTTGGTGCTGATTTAGGATTTCCAGCAGCACATTCCGTATGTGCTTACCTTTGTCGGTTACCATTATTTAATCAGCGAAAGAGCTTGATGGTTTTACCTGAAGATGGTTGAGAACTCCAACAGACTGGGAACAGAGAGGAAACATGGTTTCTGTTGTAGTGGTAATTCTAGGTCCTAGGGGCTCGACGGAATCGTTGTCCTAGTAGTGATTGCAGGAAGAAAGAACTTCTGCTGGGAGCTAGGAAGATCTGAAACCGATAACATGATCTTCATATATTTCCGTTTTGCTTAAGATGATCTTTGTCCTGTTTCACATATTTTGATATTAGGGCAGGGGATCTAAATTAGTATTCCGTTTTGATTTTGATATTAAGGCAGGGGGTCTAAAATATTATTCTGATGTGATTTTGATATCAAGGCAGGGGATCTAAATATTATTCTGTTGTGATTTTGATATTAAGGTGGGGGATCTAAAATAGTATCCTGTTGTGCGCTTCTTGTTTACTGAAGATGTGCCAACGCTTGCACCAGAATGTCACTTGGGCCCCTGGACTTGAATATTTCACATTCTGTTAAGCCTGTACAACTGGGTAAACAAATGTAAGAATCATGGTTATTAGAGGTACATGAGTATGAGTCACATGATACCTTAGGTCAGTCTAAATCTCCATGTGATCATTATTTGAGATCATTGGAGAATTAATATTCTTGGATTTCAACAAGTTTTTGCACATCTTATGATTTTTTTAGTTCTTTACAAGCTCCCGGTTGATCTTAATTAGCAATTGCATGGTCAAAATTTAGTTTAAACAGGAGGATCCAAGTGCCACATGGCCATTAGTTACTATCTAAGTTAAGTTTAGTCCTCTATTTTGTATTTACCCACTTCTACAATTTGTGGAGGCCTAAGTGTGCCATTCTCAAGTTCGAGGGGCCAAGTTACATGGCCGTGCAAATTAAACACCTATGGTGTCTGCTCTATTTTGGTCTTGGGAATAGTTCACTTTATGTTGTTTAAGTTGGCAAATTTTCTTTGGTGGACAGGTTGGGCATGATTCATTGAACTATGGGTCGTCTCAAGGCAAGGATGCGGGAAGCCTATGAAAGCAATCAAAAGAATGAACATCGCTCCATATGCTTACACTCTTTTTCTGATCTGTCACATGTTTCTGCAGCTACTTTTATGTATCTTTTGAAGGACTGCTACTTCTATGGTATACTTTTCCTTTATGTTATCCTTAAATTTCCATGAATGTGATGCTTCTGTAACTTGGTATTCATTATTTATTTGTTGAAATGTTTTTTTCTAAGCCCTGCCACAACTTGTTCTGTGAACTATGATAATAGAACCTTCCAAAACAAACAAAACTTGTGTTAGAAAGTATAGCCCCTGTGCAATCTGTAATTGGGATGAGTTAAACTTTGCCATCATAATATAGCGCACGGCCTTGAATCCTTTGCTTTCCAAACTCTTTGTATTTATGAGTAGCTGAATTCTGTAGTTATCTACTCCATCACAGATGTGCTATTGCCTTGTTCTTTCATGTCTATTTGATTCTTGATCTTCTCCTTTATGTTATTTGTTATGCTTTTCATAGCTCTGACCTTTTGTAAGCTTTAATTTAGGAACCCACAAAGCAACTGCAAAGTTCAGGATCCTTCAGCAGCAGGTTAAAAGGGCATTAAATAATGATCCTCAACCAGGCCCATTCACATACATTGTCCAATGCATGTACATTATACCTTTGTTGGGCCAAAGTCATGCTGAAGGGTTCAGCCATATGTTGATATCTTCTCTAAGGCATTTGAAATCCGTGGAGTCAGTACAGAAGGATTTTATTGATGCAAAGTGTCTTGCTGCACGGCTTGTTCTCGATATCCTTGCTTCTGTTGTACCCCATGAAGAACGCATACTGGTAAAGCTCCTTGAGACATTCGATATCGAGTTGAAAGATATGGCCCATGCTTTCTGTGGTTCAGAGTTGGGTGATGAAGATCTAGCGGCAGCAAGAGAACATCTTAAACAGCATGTACAGTACTTTATGAAATCAGAATCATATGTGACTGCTGTGGCCCTGATGACACGCTTCTCCATCCAATGCTGTGATGAGTCATTTCTCATAAAACTGATTGGAGGTAAGCAATACAAGGCAGCAGAGGAGTGGGCAGCTTTCATGGGGAAAGAAATGATAATTTTGATAATTCAAAAGTATCTAGATGTTAAAATGCTAAAGAGCGCCAATGAGCTGGTGAAACAATATGACCTTGCAGAAGAGTTTCCGGATGTTAATTACTTGTATAAAGAGAGGTGACTTTCCTGTTGCTCAATGGGAAGTGATTAAAGGATATTTGTTTAGGGTTATTTGGAATTTTTATGAGATCTTTTGTATTTGCAGTTCGCTAAAGAAGCTGGCAGAGAAAGGGTGCTGGGATGTTGCAGAAGTCCGTGCCAAGAAGGATACAAAGCTGATGGAATACCTGGTAACTTGCATCCATCTTACCACAATCAACTTTTTAGACGTGTTTGCTGTTTATACATGCCCTAGATCATTATTCTATTTGGATCAATAGAAATTAGGATTCATTTTATTAAGACATTGCTTCCTATACACCGTTACCTTTTGTTCATGGGATGAAGTGGGTGGGAGAATGGTTTTCTGTTTTGTGTGTGTGTGT
>NC_057794.1:398148588-398157762 GCF_018294505.1 Triticum aestivum | reverse complement strand
GAAACTACACACTTTAGATGGAATGGAATACATCTTTTGCTGGCAACCTTTGCGTATCATAAAAGGAATTGATTGTATTGTTATGTTGTGCACAGGTATATCTTGCTATGGAAGCTGGCTATATGGAGAAGGTTGACGAGCTTTGCGAACGATACTCTCTTGAAGGTTATGTCAAGTCTTTGGGTAAGCACACCTATGATGTTATCGATCCAACATTACGCTACAGAGCTATATTCTTAGTGGTTACTTCTATAGAGCTATAATGTTATCGATCCAACATTAAGCTAACACCTATCTATTCTGTATAGTATTTAACACCTAGCTTCTATTTTAGAATCACCTTTACACTTGAATTATCTGTTTAAAAGATACCCTGTTCATATTTCCTTCGGATTATGTAATACTCAGTTACTCAGTACAATGATTCAATTAAGAGTATATTTCGCAAAAAATGTACACATTTCCGCAAAACTACAGATTTAAAGGTCAATTCAATAATCTTCAAATTGAGGGGCAATTTATAAAAAACTATTGATTTTTGGATTGTGTAGGTTGAGAAATATGGCATGTGAGTTTATTATTCAATTCATCTTAACTAGTTTATCTTATAAGAGCTGTATAAAAGAACAACAAATATTTAGAATTAGCATTTTCACTTGTACAAAGAAATGAGGAGGCAGCATCACCAACCCTGAAGATAATGTGAATGCAAGCTGCCGGGTGGATGCAAAGACAGTATACAAGTTACCGAAAGGAGGGCGATATAATCTCTGCATTTTATTCATCCTAGTTTCGGATAATACTTTCTCATGGATCATGGCATACGAATACCATGTGACTCTGGTCAACTGGTAGTAGTGAGCCATTCAATTCAGTTGATCGAATGTTCCCGGGTGTAATTTTTTTAGTGCACTCTGATGGTATCCCATTGTGTAGCATCACCCCCTCACCCTAATTTATCGACCTAAATATGAATATTGGTTTTAGAAAGAGACAAAGAGTACACTTCATATGCTGGACTAACTTTATTCCACTAGTTCCATTTCTCTTCTTGATGTGTATTTATTATGACACAGTTCCAGAAGAAGTCATGTGTCAGTCTGACTACTTAGAGCTGAAGAAATTGATTTTAGAAGAGATTGTCTGGGTTGATGAGATCAACGAATTACTTAGTGCAACAAGTTATATTGAAGCTTGTAAAATTATTGGTGTGGATTGCGAATGGAAACCTAATTACGAGAAAGGCAGCAGACCTAATAAGGTAAGTGATGCCTTAGTTCAAATTGTTGCCCGCCTCTATGTTTGCTTGGTGTTCTAGTATGACCATGCTCTCCCTAATATAGTGTAAGCTTACGATGCAAATTTATCGCGATGTAGTATATGCGGAAATTCAAAACCCTCCCCTAGTGCTCTTCAAAAAGGTATGGTTGAATAAAATGGCTAATTATTTCACATTAATCAATTTAGTGGCTCATGCTTTCACTTCATCATCTGTCGTGACAATATGTCATAGGCGATCATCTGGGGTCCTAATCATTTTCTAATGTTTTTTGGGCCTACTATGTTACTGTTAAATTTCAGTGATATTTTGAGTTTCCCTGCAAGAAGATTCCCATTCTAATCTGTCTGCATATTTTAGTTCTTCCATTGACAGGTTTCATCTGTATGACCAGGTTGCTATCATCCAAATTGCGTCAGATAAGAAAGCTTTCATCTTTGATCTGATTAAGCTGTACGAAGATGATCCTAAAGCATTGGACTGCTGCTTCAGGCGAATCATGTGTTCATCAAACATACTAAAGCTGGGTACTATGTTAATATGATCAATTACCCTTGTCTAACATATGCCTGTTTTCCTTGTAAGAACGTTTCCTTTTTGTGCATGAAAAGAACTAACATTTTTCCCATTGCAAACAATAGGCTATAACCTGCAATGCGATCTGCATCAGCTGTCACAGTCGTATGGAGAATTGTTATGTTTCCAGTCCTATGAAATGCTACTTGATATCCAGAAGCTGTTCAAAGAGACTACTGGCGGTCTCTCTGGATTGTCAAAGGTATTTTATGATCTAAAAAATCTACAACACTCAGCTGGTATCCAGCTGATTTGTTCATCTTTCTATCGTAGAACCTATGACAAGCTATGTCCCTTTATATATTCGAAAATACTGCCAGAAAATATTAGGAGCTGGTTTGAACAAGACACGGCGGAATAGCGACTGGGAGCAGCGACCTCTGAGCCAGAATCAGGTCTGTTATTCGCCCACTATTTTTTTTGCTCATGTTTCTTTAAAGCAGTCATGTAAAGATCTTAATTCTTATGAGCTGGTGCCCCCTTTATCTGTATGATTGATTTCTAATAATTTGGACATTATCAAGTTTTAGAATCCTCAGAGCTTTCCTACTTTGTTTTGTCAGTTGCGGCATGTGTTTAGGATGAGCTGGCCTAGATCTCTTGTCTAGATTTGACTAATCTCTCTCTTGTCAACCGCATTAGTGGGAATAACTACATTTCCTTGCTGCAATTTTTACCCTTTTTACATGGAGAAAAAAAAATAATAATAATAATAGGAAAAGCACCGAATACACTCAACTCAAGGGTAGCTAGTTCAGGTAAAATTTGTACATTTTAACTGCAAGTTAGTGGAATCTGAAGGCTAATAGGATAATTTTTTATATAAGCCACATTTCCTGGAAAAATGAGCTACTCGGCACCTTTTTTCTTGCATGTTTTTTATTCGTGACTCAAACTAGGTCAAATGTGCTCTACGTTGTTTATCAAGGATGTAAAGTGCCACCGCTAATACAGAGATCTGCATGCCTCCTACAGAAAGAGTATGCCGCTCTTGATGCTGCGGTCCTTGTTCACATATTCCATCATGTCAGGGGGCAACCTCAGTTTGGTGTAAACGAGGGACGCCAAGTGGAATGGAAGTCTCATATTGTAAGTTCTCACCCAAAACATCAATGGACTGATTTTTATTTTACTATCTATACGCCAACCTTGGACATTATGTGGTACAATTAACTTTGTTTTGCAGGTTTCCCGAGTGAATCGTGCACGTAGCCCCTTACGGTTCTAGAACTACCAGCGCTGCGCAAGGCGATAATTGGGAATGAAGTTCCTCTTGAGTTCTGGCAGCTACAAGCAAGCACCTACTGGTCAGCTTCATCTTCCAAGGAACCAACCTGTTGATAGGCTTCTGTAGTTTTCTCGCACCCTAGCTGGTATCAGTGGCTGGCGTGTGACTCAGTAGTAACCCCTCCCTTGTAAATATTACATGCTTTCGAGTCCGGCACTCTCCCCTCTGCCGCATTTTGGTTAATGCAGTCGCTGCCACCTGAAACCTCCATCATGTTGATGGTGAGTATGGAAATAGCTAAACCATGGTTTAGGAATGGTTTTTTTTGGGGGGTAGGTTAAACTGGGCTAGTGATGTTTTTATCTGACGAACACCGCAGTTTTTATTGCATCATACTACCAAGTCTACAGGGATACATTGATTTTCAGGGGGAAATTTAGCCATACATATCGTCCCATGTCAAGCGAGGACGCCATCCTAGCTAATCTACGAGCTTGGCCATTGTTGAGCTGTTCATGGCCGAAATTGCAGGACCCAAATGAGATGCTCCGCTTCTTCATCTCATGAAATATCATGCAGTGACCTCCCAGTTTCTTGTAGACTTGAGTTCCCAGACGACCCTCAGACATTCAGATGAGATGTATAGCTTCCCAAGGCTCATCTCTTCGCCCAAAGACATAGCTTCATGACATGCAAGAGCCTCCAGGGTTTCAGGATTAGTGATTCCGTTATACGCCACTGCTGATGCCCCTTGAAACCTTCCATCCCGTGCTCATCACGGCAGACAACACCAGCCACACCTTTGCTCAGTGTATTTGCCATCGCACCATTGACATTCAGCTTCCTATGCGACGGGGGGAGCCATCACTGCGTGGCGGTGCGACCGGCCTTGGTCCCCACATAAAATCATGGTTAGAGATTTCGTCAATGTACTACCTGTTATGAGCAAGTGAGTTTGGTACTCATGCTCTTGGATCGCCCGCCTGCCACCAAGCATACCATATAGGAGTATTCCCTAAGGCCTTGTTCGGTTAGGCATGGATTGGAGGGGTTTGAAAGGGATTAAATCCCTTGCAAGTCAAAATCTCCCTCAAACCTCCCCAATCCCCTTCAATCCCTGTGGTGAGGGGATTAACCGAACATGGCCTAAGGGTGACAAGGACCACGATAAGCTTGTTGCTGCTTAGAGTCTCGCTCAGCTCAAATAGCCATCGCTGCACATCTGGTGTCTCATCTCCATAGATCAGCAACGACGAATCATCATCCCTTAGCGCCCACACACTCTTGGCCATGTTGCAGTCGAGAAGCGAATGCCACCAAGTATTATTTGCTGCGTATTTTTTTTCTTTTTTTCTTTTGGAGGGAAAATTGCTGCGTTAGTGATAATCCTTAGTTGCACGGTGTAACGCACCCATCACACTTTGAATGAGGTTTAAACAAGGCCCATGAGGAAAAGAGAGAGGCAAGCGAAGCACTAAAACATTCGTTTTGGCAACTTTTAGTTAGGAGAAAGAATGGGAAGTTCAGAGGAGAGAGTTGTGAGATTAGACATGAGAATTGTTATGTTAGTCTCAAGTGTGCTGGGCGTACTTTAATTGAATATAGGTATTACTTTTGGGATTTTGAGAGATGTTTTTTCACTTGTTTTGTTAGTGGGAATTCATGAGGGATTAACCAAGAGATGGCAAGCTACGATAAGGGTCGGATGTTCATAGAAAAAAAAAGGTTGGATGTTCTCTTTTTTAGGGTCGGATGAAGAGTCGGATGTTCTATGTTAAACAAAGACCGCGCTACAAATTTGATGCCTGATTTTTAACCATGGCAAGTCGATCATTTTATGGCAAATTACGTGTTGCTGAAGAAAATTGCCATGCCCATGACATGTAATTTGCCATGCTCAAAAACCTGACAGCGGTTTTTAAGCATTTTTGTAAAACAATTCCCTCCAAATTGGTGTGGAGCACTAGGCCTGCCTAGAAAACTTTGATGTAGCTCGTATTTTTTCATAGGCAAACTTAATGCTCGCCTGGATAATGTTGTCTGAATTTCTTTAACGATGGCATTATGGTTGCCTACATAATACTTGGTTTGCTAGTACAACTTTTGTAGGCAAACTTGAGATGCACCAAGCATTGGTATGGAGCATCAAGTTTGCCTACATTATTTTTGTCTGAAGTTCTCTAGAAATGGTTATAAAGAGTGCCTATCTGGTGCAATTCCAATTAAAGTACGCTACCGCCAGCTAATCCAGAAATGTAACACCCCCCCAAACTCCTGTATCTCCATGACCGAAACACAAGTCATATCCCGACTGCTGACTGAGATGATCTTAACTCCTCGTGGCAGCAAGCAATTGGCATAGACCTTATGTTTAGCAGCATGCTCTTCATTAGAGATTGGCTACACAATACAAAAATGAAGGCTCCTCCTCGAATATCAATAGCCCATGCAACACCTAGCCCATCTATTTTGAATTAGAAGATGCAAAATACTACAACCGTTGTCATGTAACAAATGAGTGAAAAGAGCACCACAACCATGTTGTCTTATAAGCTGTAACCAGTGCGTGAAAGAAGCACAAACACGGAAAACATACACTAGTGAGGCAGCGATGACTTATTCAAGGACATTACTGAATATGTAACACTACACATCGCATAGTTTGGTGCCCATGGGATGATCGTGCAAACGTAATAGACGGAAAGAGTCTCAGTTCTCTCGTAACTAAGATTAAGACTTAATTAGAATTAAGATATGCATCTTTTCGGTGCCCATGGGAGCGCATGACCCGTCCTAAGCGGGCAGGAGGTATTGGCTTCAGAGATATGCATCTTTTCAACATCGCCCTTCTTGCTAAACAAAGTTGAGACTCCTTCAAAAGCCAGATAGCTTGTGTGCTAGAGTACTCAAGTCTAAATATTATCCCCATGGTCACTTGCTTGATACTGTGTTTCCGTCGAATGCGTCACCGGTCTGGAGAGGAATTGAGGCTTGTTTGGAACTACTTAAGAAAGGAATAATATGGAGAGTGGGGAATGGAAAGAGTATTCAGATTCAGAGAGATCAATGGATCCCGCGACAGGAAGGACTAAAAACATCCACATTCATTCGTCGTTCAAGGCTACAGTGGATGAACCAACTAATGAGACATGATAGAAAGGAATGGAAGGTTGAGCTCATTAGGCAAATTTTCCATGATTTTGACGTAGATAAAATTTGCAAAATTCATATCCCAAGCTCGGATACGGAAGATTGCATTGCATGGCATCATGAAAAGAATGGGATCTTCTGTGTCAAAAATGTGTACAGACTTGCGGCATCCATCCATGGCCAAGTATCTCAAGCTCTTTCTAGTTCGTCTAGCGTTGCGCTTGACCGAAGCATTTGGGATCTCATTTGGAAGATTAGTGTCCCTCCTGAAGTGAGAATCTTTGGGTGGAGGGTTGTCACTAACACGTTGGCGACAACAAAGAACAAGTGCAGACGGTCGAAGTGGACTCTACGTGTAATATTTGTGGCTGCGGAGAGGAGGACGAATTTCATGCTATAATTGACTGCACGAAGAGCAGAGCCCTGAGAGATGCCATGAGAAAGGAATGGGAGTTGCCACCTGAATCTTCTTTCCGACACACTGGCCCGGACTGGTTGCGGCTGCTGCTTAGTTCTGTCACAGAGAAAATGAGGGCGAGAATACTTATGCTGCGGAGTTGGCATCTGCATGAGGATTGCGTGCATGGGAATGTAAAAGAATTAATTGCAGTCTGTGTTTTTCCTACTGTGTTATAAGGATGATCCGTTAAGACTATTCACAATGGATAGTAATTTAGACTAGTAATATGCATATGTTACTAGTCTATGTTACTACCTCTACAGTGGGGAGTAACATATGTATGATGTCATGCAACACTTCATTTATTAGGGTGTAGACTCATCTTGTCTTGGTATGTGTGATGTTACAGTAACTAGCTATATATGTTATCACATGCCTTTCTTTCCTCATTAATTACTCGCCACATCATTTGTTTTGCCTAGAGATATGTGATGTTATCACCTACTCCTTTCTTTTCGGTTTATAGGGCTTATCTCAAAATTTTAGTTTTTTCATTTTATAAGGCTCAATTTGGTTGTTCCCATCACATGTTTATATTCCAATGTGCATTAAATCATTGCATGCAAGTATTAAGAGAAAATTGACCAATGCATGTAATTTATGCATGCATGCATTGCAATTAATGCATTGGTAAACATATTTTTTTGAGGAAAACAAAAGCATTAATTATGTGCTTTTGAAAACTACAAAAAATATTCCACCATTCATCATCTACCTTGGTTGGTGAGATTTTTGAATTGAGCCTTATAAACCAGAAAGGAGGGAGTATGTTACTTTTTTTTTTGCGGGTAAGAGGGAGTATGTTACTTTCACCGTGGGTGGTCTAAAAGCAGCTCAAAGAAATCTGTGGGAGCATGGGAAGGACCAGTGGTCCCTGTTGGACCAGGCGCCGAGCATTCCCGCCCAAAAATGCATGCAGTGGACAGCTCTTGTACTTGGAACAGCTAAAATCAATTCGGACGCGGCCTATCTGGCTGACAGTGGGCAGAGTTGGGCGGGAGGCGTTGCTAGGGATCACAACGGTCACGTCTTCCTGTCTGCAGGCAAACAACTCGGGATATCGAGCAACTCTTACAGGACTTCAGGCGTTGGCTGCAGTGTATAATGGACCAGTTGAGTTGGAGATGGACTGCAAATCAGTGGTTGAGCACCTAAAAACTACAGGTCAAATTCGGTCTTCCTGCTATGGAGTAATTCAGGATATCAAAGTGGTATTCTCTAGTTTTGTTACCCACAAAATCTCTTTTGCTGGGAGGGGATGCAATAGACTTGCTCATGAGCTGGCAGCGAAGGCTAGACAATTGGGAGACATGCTAATCATTGCCGGTGTTCCGGATAGTTTACGAAGTCTTATGCTCTCGGAGTGTAATCCCCCTCTTGAGTAATTTATTACTCTTGATTCTAAAAAAAGACTTACAAAATTCAAGGGACTACCCACCATTCCAGAACAACAAGAAGACACACGAGAAACCATTTTAAACAATAAACAACATCATACAACATCATGACATTCATATGATATGTTTCTAAATTAAACTCTAGGGGAACAAGGAACATCTCGGCTCCTTGCTTTGACACATGCACATAAAAATGTGGAGCTAGGGTGGTTTCAAACATCAAAAGATGCCTTCGGGGAGATCTCGGGTGTCTTCACTAAGATTATGACTTAAGTAACATGATGGCAAACACTAAGTAGCATGGATAAATATCCCTCACAGGCTGAGCTACATTAGGGCCATGGGGCCTTGTCCACCTCCCCCTCTATGAATCAGAATCTCACTACCATCTATTAATATTTCTGTTACTTCCCATTTACAAGTTTGATCATGTTGCTTGTTTGCTCATCTTAATAAGTGGATGCGCTCAAAATAATAAACCACAAGCCCAACTAGCTTGGGGAATTCCAAAGATAAATGTCTAAGCTAATGCGTTTGTTGTGACACTTGCACCTACATATCAAGATTGATCGTCCCATGGCAGTAAGGCCCGCATAGTATGAATAAAAAGCCCTCACATGCGGAGCTATGTTAGGGCCAAGGGGGCTTCCCCCCAATCTCGAGTGTCTTCACTAAGATTATGACTTAAGTAACATGATGGCAAACACTAAATAGCATGCATATAAATATCCCTCACAGGCAGAGCTACATTAGGGCCAGGGGGCCCTTGCCCCCTCCCCCTCTACGAATCAAAATCTCACTACCATCTATTGATATTTCTATTACTTAAGTACATGATTGAGCTATAAATATCCCACTTACAAGTTTCATCATGTTGCTTGTCCGCTCATCTTAATAAATGGATGCGCTCAAAATAATAAACCACAAGGCCAACTAGCTTGGGGAATTCCAAAGATAAGTGTCTAAGTGTGTTGTGGCACTTGCACCTATATACCAAGATTGATCCCTCCCATGATGGCAAGCACTAAGTAGCATGGATAAAGGATAAAGAGCCTTCACATGCAGAGCTATGTTAGGCTCCCCC
>NC_057794.1:398146932-398148147 GCF_018294505.1 Triticum aestivum | reverse complement strand
AAAAAATCAACAACAATGTATTTATATTATGTGATGGACCTATAAAATAGCATGTTTACCAACGACACCTGAAGAAGATTACAAGGGTGATCCGAGACTTATTATGGCAAGGCCAAGGATGCCGATTCTGGCTCAATCACAACTATGGTTCTATTCCGGATTCGGTCAAGGGGGGCGCAAAGATGGTCGTTCTATTCAGGAGTTGTCTCCTACTGTCTCTGCCATGTGTTAGATTGGGTTTAAGTTAGAGATAAGGAGATAGAGATAGAATTAGTTTAAACCACATGTAACTTGTCTTGTACTCCAAGTCTCTACCTCTCTTGTACCCCTATATATACCCCATATGAGGGTCATATCAATACACAACAATATTCTAGCCATCCTACAATTTCCACATGGAGTCAGAGCGGTTTGTCCAACGACACCGATCCTAGGACCTTCCCCTACTTCCGCAGCGCGCCGTCCCCGGGGAGATCAATCTCCTCTCCCCGGGGACGCGGCACCCGATCGATCAAAGATTATATTGGTTCTTTAGATTAGCTTAGCTACAAATTTCGAATTCCAATCTAGGTTTAATTTTCTCAGCCATCAATAAACTCCATCGGACCCTCAAATCCTACTGCAGATCCATTGTTGCACGCGGAAGCGATCCGAACGGAAAGGTTTCCTCTGAAGCCGCGCGCACACATGCAAGCAGCGGCTCCGCTTCCTCCGACCGTGCGCGTAAGCCCATGGCTGACACCTTCCCGATGCGATCTACATCAACACCATGGGCGGTCAGCAGCCAGCCGCGCATACAAGTGCGTCGACGGCCGGGACTCTCGCCTCCACGTCTCTCCTCCATCGACCGCACAATCAGCCCCGGGCCCCAGCCTCCAAGCTACTTCGATTCGCGGTGCATGCATGCACCAACGGAGGAAAGCAAAGCCACAAGTGTCTACAACAATCCAGCCGGGGCGTCCGTGCGCATCTAGCGCGCGTGCAAAACGGGAGGGACACGCGCCAGGCGAGATCCCAGGCGCGACAACGCGTACACCAGGAGGGTGTCACGAGCTTGACCTGATCTGCATCGAGGACCACCGTCAACTACAGCCGCGCGACTCCATCGACTATGAGGCATGCACGTTTCGGGCTGCTTCTCGGCGCCACGCGCGACCCGCACCAGCAGCTTCAATCGATCGGATCTCGAGTCGTCAGCTACGCACAATCAGCCCC